>NC_142948.1:25912959-25920459 GCF_046866305.1 Octopus bimaculoides | reverse complement strand
ACGGGATAAAGTTCCTGCATCAACTTGCTGTAAAAGCAGGTAGTAATTTCCCCTTGTCCTTATTCTTAGTGCAAATTTTGAAGAGTGCAAGTTTAGAAGAGTGTGTGTGGTTGTGTGTGTGTGTGCGCGTGCGCGTATGTATATGTGTGTGCGCGCGTGCGTGCGCGTATGTATGTGTGTGTGAGCGTGCGTGCATATTACGTCCTACAACTAACTTCCTCTCTACCTTTGTAGAGTCTTCTCTGTTGCTGTCACATATTGTGAAATTTTAGAATTACGTTAAAATTTTCTAATTCGGTATATTGAAATAATTTTCCTAGTTAAATCCGATTTTGTTATTTACTGTTTCAAGAAAAATTGTAGAAAAATGTTAAAGTTTAATCAATTGTACCTAATCAGAAAACAGGATTTGGAAGCTGACATTTTCTACATGATAGCTGTCTATCACAAAATGAAAGCAAAATCGTCATGAGGAGGAATTTTTATGAAACAAACGAAAGCAAAGCATTGCGACGACGAAAGTTGTAAGAACTGAAGATTTGATAAGTTTTAAGGAATAAAGTCATGTGAAACGGTCGAACAGACATGTAAATAATTTTGATAGTAAAGAAATCCTGAAAGAAGTTTTTCACAAAAAATTGCACAAATTTGTCCTGATCAAGAGGTCTATCTGTCGGAAAAGGTATGGTCTGACTTAAAATAAACAAAGATTTATATAAGACATTCTATTGTAAAATCTGCCCGGCAACGACGGACTATTCAGCTAGTATATATATATATATATATATATATTTATTATTTAAAAGAGTTCCAACTCTGTTTTTTATGTTTAATTTATATTCTTATAAAATTGTGGGATATAGAATATAGAATATATAATATAATATAAATAGTAAAATGAAATGAAGTATTGAATCCATATTCTATATCCCACATTAATTTTATAAGAATATAAATAAAATATAAAAAACAGGGTTGGAACTCTTTTAAATAATATATTCCTCTATACACGACCATACAAAACCCTTTTTTTGTATATTTTTTTTTTATTCACACACACACACATACATATATATATATATATATATGTATATATATATATATATATATATATATATATATATATATATTAATCCGAAATAGAAGCACGCGCTAGGATATACAGCAGTACAGTATATAGATAAAGATAGACAAGATATGGCCGGTCTATGGGGTTACCTTGGATTTGAACTTGGAACGAAGGTAACAGATAAGAGACATTACACCAACAGAGCATCTCGTCCGTTGTTCTATCAATTCTTCGAACACACACACCTCTGGTGTTCTATTTGTCGGTCTTCAAAGGATAAAAATGTGTATTTGACTTTCGCGGGATTTGAACACTCAAAGCGTACTGGACCAATTAAATACCGAAAGGTATTCTAATTTCTAAAACTCTGAACCACCGATTTGCTATCTTCTGTTGAAGACAGCAATACAATCACAGACAGAAAGATAGTTATATAAATGGATCTTCGTCGGTGTCCACGAGGAGGATTTAATTGATCGATCAATTGAATTACTTGTTCATTGTATTTGCGTTTAAGTGGCTGAGTATTCTACAGACGTGTGTGCATTTAACGTAATCTGCGGGCATAGTAAATGTAACACGGTGACGTTTGAATGAAAGGTACAGACTTTCAGTATTGTTTCTGTCAACTTAATTTTTTTTTTTCTGTGAGTAAAAGCTATCTCTGAGGACACGTAGTGAGATTGAAACTGAAACCGTATGATTGCAAGACGAACCTCGTAACCAATTGTCCATCCGTCGCTCGCACCGTGCGATAATGTAGTACACGTTCAAATACATAGAGGCTTGCATACACACACGCGCACACATACACAAACACAAGCACGCACACACACACACACACAAGCACACATACATTCGCACACATACACATACCCGCACATAGATACACACGCACGTACATACACGTGTGTACACACACATAAACACACACACACACACACATACACACATGCACGCATACACACAGACAGACACATATGCACATGTATACACACCCAGAGACACACGAACACGCACAAATACAAACAAACACACACATTGCACTCTCGTATACAAACATACACACGCGCGTACACTTACACTCTCACACACACACACAAAGAAACACGGACACACAAACAGATGCATATGCACGCCCATAAAAACACACAGACAGATACACGTACTCAACCACAAGAACACTTACACACACTCAGAGACACACATATACCACACACACGTACACATACTGAGATCAATGCCGTAGTTTTTAGTATGGGAGTGAGAGAAGATACCCCAGTAAATTGATACCCGTACCATCAAGCGCAGAGGCCTTCAATACCCTCTTTGTTATTTTATAATAGTCTTAATAAAGAACAGGTGATCAAATAATACCCATAACACGGCGGTTGCTATGACTACAGGCGGGTAGGTTTGAAGGGGATCGGGGTATAATGGTAGCGTAAGATTACGGCACTAATGTATGAGTTCTGGGTATGTTTTCTAAGAATGGATAGGAACGGGTGAGGTGTAGGGTGTTTGTATGTAAAGGTATGTGGACAATGCTTCAGTGTATTGTGTATATACGGGTACACGTACGCATGCGCGAGTAGAAGTGAATACGAATGTGTAAATATGTAATGATGATATAAGACCCGCTTATTTGCATATTTATGCATTTATGAATGCATATGCATAACTTGTATATAAATATATATGTAGGTATACATATGTATATGTAAGTACTATGTGTATGTATGCATGTGTGTATCTATATATTTGTATCCTCATTATTATCACGTACATATATACACACAGGCACACCTACACACACAAGCACACATACATTCGCACACATACACGCACATACGTACGCGCACACATATACGCACGCACGCACGCACATACACATGTATACACACACACACTGCGTGTGCGCATACACACGGACAGACACATATGTACACGTATACACAACCAGAGACACAAGAACACGCACAAACACAAACACACACATTTGCAGGGATTAGAAAAACTGAAGGACCGCTGCTATAAGTGTGTGAATCTGAGAGGGGAATATTTTCAATAAAATCATAATTAACTGATCTTCCAGTATTTTCTTTTACTCAAAGCCAGGAACTTTTCAGCACCTCCACTCTCGTGTGTATATAGCATGGCCTCAGTCAAATGACTGAAACAAGTAAAAGATAAAAGATATAGTTATAGCTGAAAATTATAGAAAAACGAAAGACGAAGACAGTTGTATGAACAACAAGCAAGTGTATTAGTTTAACACTCAGGAAAATGAAGCCTACGCTCTTCAACAGAAAGGAACAGAGAAAATAAACGCAGGGATAGTTATATATATATATATATATATATATATATATATATATATATATATATATATGTATATATATATATATATATATATATGTATATATATATATATATATATATATATATATATGTATATATATATATATATATATATATATATATATGTGTATATATATATATATATATATATATATATATATATATATATATATATAATACAGAATGGGACAAGAACGCAAAACATCCAGACAGTTAGGTGATACAAGAAAGGGACAAAACATCCAGATAGACGATACAAAGAAACAAGGACAGGTCATTCGGAGTTTTCTCTCTTCAGTCGAGATCCAGATTATCTTTGCAATTTCGGCTGGTTATTCTCGATATTGCTCCAATCTGGCCAGCCCCAAGGAAAAACTAAGCTAAGGGCATTATATTCCTTGGAAGAAAGCAGCGAATGTATACAAAAACAAGGACGGAAAAAAAACGAACAATATTACACAAATACAGTAAGAATAATAACAGGACAAAACAACAGATGTCTTTCGACTAAGGACGAATAAAATTAAGCTGGCGTATATGGAAATAAGGCCTTATAGCCGGGATACAAGGTTTCACAGACACACGGAGAAATAACGATGTTGCATGCTCAACGGCCGCCCAAGAAAGAAAGGTCAGGCCTGGCCGAACACCGATCACGTGGGAAGAGAAGAGAGAGAGGTAGAGGCAGAGGTACAAAAGAATTAAGGAGGGGCGAGAAAAAACGACAGGGACACAGTGAAGTGAGAGAGAGAGTAGAGAGAGAGAGAGAGAGAGAGAGATCTGGATCTCTTCGCCTCAGAGTTACCCTTTCTCGAAATATGTCTGTTATATATACAGATATACCCACGTGTGTGTAAGCGCGCATGTATGTACAGCTTGGGAATGAGATTATTGAAACGCTCATCATTTTCAAGAATGGCTTTAAAAGTCTCAAAAATGATTCGTTGTCGCCAAGTTTATAAAGGTCAGGTGTAAGACCCACCGGTTGTTCAGGGAAATATTTTCGTGAGTAGTACGTAATTCAGAAATGGGGATAAGTAAAAAAAAAACAATTGATTAAAGCTGGCGATATAGTTTTAATTAAAACTTGTTTTGAACCTACTCGTACAAAATAAATCGGTTTTAACGTTGGAACTCGATGTAGATGAAGGTATAAATAATAGCGTGTAGAAAATTGGGTTAAAAATACTCTTGGACAAAAAGCATCGAAGGCTGCCCGAGGGACTTGAACCTATATCAATCACCGCTCCGGTGAACATGATAGAAACACTTCCATTGGAACAAAACAAACCATCAAATTTCTCCATCCATTTTAGAAGCTTTGTTCTTACCAGCGAGAATTGTATATTGTTTACATAACAAAAATTCAGAAACTTTAAAAGGCATTAAATGAATATGGAACTCGAAATAGAATAAGCTATAAGTAATAGCCTGAAGTATATTGGGGTAGATACCTTTGGATGGAACATTTTGGAGGCTGCCAGTGGGATCCGAACCTACATCATCCGCGTAGCGTCACTGATTTGATGCAGACTTATTTGACATTAGACGTTTTAATGTCTCTCTTTTTCTATCCACCCCCTCTTGATCTCTCTTTCTCTCTTTGTTTATGTGTGTGAGAATACTTCTTTATGTATGTTAGAAGAGGGAAACTGTGTCAGTCGTGTTCACTTAATAAATTGTAATACCTCACTCTCCATTCTCCCTCAATCTATATATCTATCTATTTTGCTATCTATGCCACTCTTTCTATGGTTATGAACGTTCATTCAGCTGGGCCAAACTATCAGTGACTAAACAGCTGCGCCCATTCGTCATTTTCCGGTCTATATGGACCTTGTACTGAAGTGACATAAACGTTATAACAGAAAGTATCTGCACTGCCAGACACATTTATACACACATAACTATATATGTTTGTGTGTGTGTGTGTTCATAATTACACATATACATATATATATATATATATATATATATGTATATATACATACGTTTTATACATACAAGCATTCATATATGGATACATACATGCGCATATATATGAATGCAGACATATATATATATATATATATATATACATTTATATGCATCTATGTGTGCATAAGTATTCTTTTCTACGCTAGGCACAAGGCCAGAAATTTGGGTGGAAAGGGAGCCAGTCGAGTAGATCGACCCCAGTACGCGACTGGTACTTAATTTATTGACCCCGAAAGGATGAATAGCGAAGTCGACCTCGACGGAATTTGAACTCGGAACGTAAAGACGGACGAAATACCGCTAAGCATTTCGCCCGGCGTGCTAACGTTTCTACCAGCTCGCCGCCTTTGTGCGCATAAACATTAATGTTTATATGTGATTACGTATGTACGCATTTATGTGGTCATACTTAAATGTATACATCTATACATTCATATATATGTATGCATATATCTGTGCAGCTATGTGTGTATTATAAGCAAATATACGTGGGTATATATGCATTCTTACTTAGTCATAAGCATGCAGACAGCATAATTGCATATATGAATATGCACCTACGTACACGCATATATACATCTATACATGTAAGCATTTAACTATGTATTCTTGCATACATATATACATATACACATATATGCATACATGCAACACATGCATATTTGTATGTATATACATATATATATATATGTATATATCTGTATGCATATATATATGTATGTGTGTGTGTGTGTGTGTGTATGTATATATATATATATATATATATATATATATAAATATATATATATGTTTTATGTATGCAAGTATAATTACATATTTGCAGTTATGTATGAATGTGGATGTGTGGGCGTGCGTGCATATGTGTGTGTGTGTGTGTGTGTGTGTGTGTGTGTGTGTGTGTGCACTCATTTAAGCATTTGTGCTTACATGGAAGTATTTTTGCACATACACACGCAAATATATACGTGCACATATGCAGAAGTATACATACCAAAATATATTCCTCCTAGAATGGACACGTGTATTTTCCCTCTCTCCTGGCTTTCGAACACACACACACACACACTGTATTACTCTCGGTCTCTCCTTTCTCTCTGTCTCTCTCTCTCTGTCTCTCTCTCTCTCTGTCTCTCTGTCTCTCTCTCTCTCTCCCTCCCGCTCTCTCTCTCTCCCGCTCCTCCTCTCGAACAATACTCGCAGGTACATCTTTGATTCCTTTTCCGCTCAGCCTGTCATATTTTGTCTTAATTCACCCCCAACCGGCTTTTAATATCCGACCCAACCTAATTTATCACAGAGAGAGATTTTGAGGCGAGAGACACGCTGTGTTCTTCTCGCAGCATTCGGAACATTATTGCCCTCGGGCCAGACATCACCTTTAAGACATATTCAGATAATGTTACTTAAAAACCGCTGAAGACCGACGGCCATTTTTCTATCCAGCCACCGCCATCACAACGTCAGCAACGCCACCATCATCATTACCCACTCCACATTCTCTAATATTTACGAGCCAGTAAGGGTATTTCCAAGCTGTCATTTCGACCTGCTAGAAATAGTAACCAAATCTCCCTCACATCACACACTAGTGCTTCAAATATGGAATAAAGCAAGAAGTGAAAATAAGACAATTCAGTCCTAGAGAATTTTCTTTTTAAGAAGGGTTGGCCAGTTTTGGAATGCCCGTTATCATAGGCTGAATAAAATTACCTTAGGAAATTTGTCCCTGTTCTCTGTGTTATGAGTTCAAATCCTGACGATTTCAATATTGCTTTTCATATTTTCAGGGTCGATGAATAAATATCAGTTCTGTACTGAAAACGGATTTTTCTTCCCTTTGTCTTTCTCTCTTTCTCTCTCTCTTTTTCCTCCCCACCTATCTCTCTCCTTTTTCTCTCTCTCTCCCCTTTTCTCGTTCTCTATTGCTTGTCTAACACGTGTCATATACGATGCGACCCCTACTAAGACATCAAACTCACAAAAGAAAGAAAGAAATATGTACTAAAGGAATTAATTTTCATATACCAAAAGACAAGGTGATAATATTCCATAGACAAAGTAAGATTCTACACTTGTAACATGTTTTTATAGAT
>NC_142948.1:25905459-25910459 GCF_046866305.1 Octopus bimaculoides | reverse complement strand
GCCATGCTGGAGCACCACCTTTAGTCGAGCAAATCGACCCCGGTACTTATTCTTTGTAAGCCTACTACTTATTTTATCGGTCTCTTTTGCCGAACCGCTAAGTGACGGGGACATAAACACACCAGCATCCTTTGTCAAGCAATGCTAGGGGGACAAACACAGACACACAAACACACATATATACGACGGGCTTCTTTCAGTTTCCGTCTACCAAATCCACTCACAAGGCTTTGGTCGGCCCGAGGCTATAGTAGAAGACATTTGCCCAAGATGCCACGCAGTGGGACTGAACCCGGAACCATGTGGTTGGTGAGCAAGCTATATATATATATATATATATCTGGTTCCGATGTTGTTGTGTTTACGTCCCTGTAACTTAGCGGTTCGGCAAAAGAGAACCATAGAATAAGTACTAGGCTTACAAAGAATAAGTCCTGGAGTCGATTTGCTCGACTAAAAAGGCGGTACTCCAGCATGGCCACAGTCAAATGACTGAAACAAGTAATAGAGTAAAGAGTATATATATATATATATATATATATATATATATATATATATACGTACACACATACATATCTATACGCACATTCGCAGACATACACACGCCGACACATGCACTACATCCATTTTTACGAGTGTATACATAATTCAAAACTGCTGCTGTTACTCCTACTACTACTACTACTCCAGTTACTACTTCATCTGCTAGATACTCCCCACCCCACACACACACACACACTCACTTCTTATTTTATGATTTACGAGCCATCAACGGTGTTCCTGCGTTCTCGCGGGTTCCAATTCCTGAATCAATGACGATTTCCCGCCATTGACAACTCTTACAACCTAAAACACCAACAACGACAACAACAACAACAACAAAATAATAATAACAATAATAATAATAATAATAATAATAATATAGATAACAATAACAACAATTAGAATACCAACAGCAATAAAAAGTTAAGAGTTACTGTCTTATGCCTGTTGACACCTGTTTGTAAAGAGCATAATGTATCGAATGTTTAGTTATTAGCACATATGTTGCGTTCGCGACACAGGTACACACGCTCCTACACGTACACATAGGCACACACAAATTTATATATGCATACATGTATGTATATATATATATATATATATATATATATATATATATATATATATATATATATATATATGTTGTTGTACTTGGGGATGGTCATATTGCCAGTTTAGCCAATAAAAACACACGCACTGTATATTTGGTGTTAATTTGCTTCAGCTTTATATTACATTAATCTTATTTCGGCCAGAGTTCTTTCGTCACACTTCTGTGACCTCATCAGTGGTCCTTTGTTTCCTTCTTTCTTATGTGTGTCTCACCTTGCTAACTATCAGCCATTTATTGGCTAAACTGGCAATATGACCATCCCCAAGTACAACATCTGTTTCAACACACGATTTCACATCAAAAATCCTGCAAAACAAATATATATATATATATATACGTGTGTGTGTGTATATATATGTATACATGTATATATATAAATATATGTATGTGTGTGTGTGTGTGTGTGTGTGTGTGTGTGTGTGTGTATGTATACATATGTATGTATGTATGTATATTTTCAGTAATACGTTAAATAGGATATATTATCCTGGTGGTTACCGTGTTTCTTTTAAGTCGGTTTCAAACGCCGCCGAATCACAACAGCCACTGCAGTTGAAACACGTGTAGGTCCTGTAAAAATTAAGCAAATAACTGTTAAAAAATATTATGGATGTGAAAAATTCTCCTTATCATTATTAATAATATTTTCTCCTATAAGCGGAAGGCTTGAAATTTTGGGAGAGGAGACCAGTCTATTACATCGACCCCAGTGCATAACTAGTACTTAATTTAGCAACTCCGAAAGGATGAAACGCAATGTCGACCTCAGAATGTGAGGACAGACGAAATCTCGCTGAGCATTTCACCGGTGGGCCAACGATTCTGTCAGCAGGAATAGACACGTACAGGAGTGGTGATGTGAAACATCCCAGACTAAGGAAATCAACAAAACCTCGGTGGTGCTCCGATATGGCCGCAGTCGCATGGCTGAAATAAATAAAAGAATATATATATATATACATATATATATATATATATAAAATTATAATATAGGGTATCTAAGAGATACCGCCACGCTGAAAATAACAGTAAAATCTTGACTCTAAACCACAATAAATGTTCATATTAGCGCGAAGACGAAGACAAAATAAACTAGTAAAAATAACTGGATAACTCCAGATCCCGGATTTCTGGCTTTGCATAATAAATGCTTTGCGTTCATCGGTGGAATATACTCAGAAAAGCACACAAATACAAATATATATATATAAACATACAGTATACTTACATATACGAACGTATACATACATATATATGCACGTATGTACACGACCATGCTGGCCACTTGATAAAATCAATATTTTAAATATCGATCTTATCCTTATTTATATAAATTATATATATATATATATATATATATATATATATATATACACACACGTTATCTATTTATCTCTGTATCTATATGTGTGTGTGTTTGTGCGTGCTTGCCTGCGTGTGTGTGTGTGTATACTGAACTACAAAATAACTATCTATATATTTTAGTCCACACAGTATGGATTTAAACGCGTCTTTAAATGATATTTCTCTGTAGAAACAAAACAAAAAAGGAAGTATCGACTGGATTGTTTGTATTTCGTTCTGAAACATTTCCTCGACAAGTGAGTCCCTTCATTTAGTGTTCAAAAGGATTCCGCATTTAAACCCAATATTATAAATGACTGAAGTAAATCGGAATGACTAATTTGCATAAAAAACGCATTATTGAGCAAATTGTTCGATGAATAAACTGTCAAATCAAGTACATAATTTCAGTTTTATACTTTGGTATGCAACATTTCTACAGCCTTAAATTAATTAAATTAATATTTGATGTAAGTACTGCTGTATCTACATATAATAATGTAATACGAATATGGAGCGGTTTTAGCTACAATATTTCGTCGCATTATAAAATTCTCTAAAATATGTTTGTTGAAAACATAAGGCTCCATTCAGAAAGCCGATGAGTAATCAGATTCAGTGCTCCCATCTCATTCTAGCACCTCTGTGGATAATACCCTAGACCAGTAGTTCTCAACTGGGGTCCATATGACACTTAGGGGCCTATATGAGATTTTTTAGCCAAACAATAATTGTTTTGATATAGAAATAACTGAACAAAACAAACTAATTTACACAAAAGCAAGCCAGGCTAGAATTAAATTTATATATACACTTGAAATAGTCTTAGATTATAATACCGGTGTTTATAATATTTATAATGTGTCTTTTATAAATATACAACGACTAGCTGTAATATCTTAATATTTTGTCTCAAAGAAGCATGGTATTAAAAACACGGGGCTTCGCTCAGAACGGCAGTGGACCTCCAGATATAGTGTTTCCAAATGATTTAGCAACCTCAGTGATGAATACTTGGAGCTTCACAGCTACTGGTACAATTGTAGAGAGATTATAAATGCTATCTATATACAATGGTAAATCTATAGATTCTATTCAAAACAGAATGAAATTTTTCCTCGAACAAACTGCAAAATATGCGAAGCCCTATATACCCATCATGACTACCTGTCTCTTTCCAATATATGCATCACCTTGCTTCTGCTGCTGCTGCTGCTGTTGTTACTTCAGTGTGTGGTTTTGAGTTTGCTTTTCGGTTTCTTCATTTTGTTACTTGTTTATTGTTCATGTTTATGTTTGTTTGTTTTTTTTTCATATTTATTTTTTCGTTTCTTTGTTTATTGTTGTTGCCGTTGTTGTTACTGTTATTGTCGTCGTTGCTGCAGCTGAGGCTAAGTATACTACTGCTGACAGTGACGATGACGATGATGATGATGACGATGACGATGATGACAACGACGGTGATGATGATGATGATGGTGGTGGTAATGATGATGGTGATGATGATGATGATGGTGATGATGATTATGATGGTGATGATGATGATGTTATCGTTATTGTAGTGTGCTTTATAAAATTACGTTTGGTTTTGTTGTTCATTTTGGCGGTTGTTCATGCTTATGTTGTTATTTACTTTACTGCTGACGAAGTCGACATTGACGATAATGATGATGATGATGATGATCATCATCATCATCATCATCATCACCATCGTCATGTCATTGCTGTTGTTTGCATGTTTAGTTTGCAAATTATATTTCTTGTTTGCATCTTCGTTTTGTTTTCTCTGTTGTTGTTGTTGCTAATCTTTTCGTTACTGTTATTGTTCTTTTCATGTTGCTGTTGTCGTTTTCTCTGTAAAACAGTTCTTGTTTATGCTGCTGCTGCTGCTACTACTACTACTACTACTACTGCTACTGCTGCAGTTGCTGGTGCTGCTGCTTCAAATACTACTACTGCTGCTGCTATTACTTTTATTATAACTACTATTAATACTGCAACTACCACTACTACTACTGCTGCTGCTACTGCTACCACTACTACTGCTTCTACTACTATTACTACTACTAATACTATTGCTGTTCCTACTGCTAGTGCTGCAGGTAGTGATGTTGGAATCGGTATTGGTACTAGTGGTACTGGTGTTGGTGCAGGTGGTGGTTGCGGTGGTGGTGGTGGAGAGGATGATGGTAGTGGTGTTGGAGTGGGTGTTGTAGTCAAATCACTTGACAAAGACACATAGAGAAACTTTCCGGTCGCTAAAATGTCAACGTTCCATTATACAGTCACACGCAAACACACAGGTATATGCATTCATACAAACACAGACACACACACATATATGCATATATATATATATATATATATATATATATATATATATATATATATATATATATATATATATACGCATATATATGAGTGGAGAGGAAATAGATTTACACACTAAAAACACATATATCAAACATATTGGTAATCATTCATTCGTTAGTGTGTGTAA
>NC_142948.1:25895459-25900459 GCF_046866305.1 Octopus bimaculoides | reverse complement strand
CCTCCTCGTCAACACCCCCTCATAAGCTCATCCCACCACACCCCAACACACTCCTACTCTACCTTCCCACTCCACCCCATCCAATTCCTTACACCCACCACCCACCCCTACCCACATACCCCACCCTACCCACATACCCCTACCTCTACCCCACACTCCACCCATGCCTTCCCCACCTTCCAACACCCTCACATCACACCACACCAATACCCTTGCATCACACCACGCACACCACACCAATACCCTCGCATCACACCACGCACACACTACAACTGACCAACTACTTTCTCCCTTTCTCCCTTCCCCCATTTTCACACTACATACGTCAAGATCACCAGCAGTCTACCTCCCACACACAGCCCCTCGTTCCCGATCACCGTTTGTTATCTCCCCCTTTCTTAGCTCTCCTGAAATAAGAATTTCTAACTTCCGGTCAGTCATTGTTATGATCGGCCATTATTATGATTGACCGTTGACTGAACACTATTCAATTTTTTTTCTCCGTGTTTTTCTCCTTGTCTCCGTATTCTTTCTGTTGAAGAGCGTAGCTCGAAACGTCAAAGACTTTCCGTATTCCCGAGCGTCATACTAATATATACTTTTGTTATTTACACCACCTGTCCTCGTCTGTTGTTATTTTTTGTATATTCTCCCATATATATATATGTACGTATATATATATATATATATATATGTATATATATATATATATATATATATATATATATATATGTACGTATATATATATATATATATATATGTACGTATATATATATATATATATATATGTACGTATATATATATATATATATATATATGTACGTATATATACATATATATATATATATATATATATATATATATATATATATATGTACGTATGTGTGTGTGTATATATATATATATATATATATATATATATATATATATATATATATATGTACGTATGTGTGTGTGTATATATATATATATATATATATATATATATATATATATATATATGTACGTATGTGTGTGTGTATATATATATGTATATATATATATATGCGCAGGAGTGGCTATGCGGTAAGTAGCTTCTTTACCAACCACATGGCTCCGGGTTCAGTCCCATTGCGTGGCACCTTGAGCAAGTGTCTTCTACTGTAGCCTCGGGCTGACCAAAGCCTTGTTAGTGGATTTGGTAGACGGAAACTGAAAAAAAACCGTCATACATATGTGTGTGTGTGTGTGTTTGAGTGTCTGTGTTTTTCCCCACCCCCGACATCGCTTGACATGCGATGCTTGTGTGTTTACGTCCTCAGCAAAAAGAGACGATAGAATAAGTACTAGGCTTACAAAGAATAAGTCCTGGGATCGATTTGCTCGACTAAAGGCGGTGCTCCAGCATTGTCGCAGTCAAATGACTGAAACAAATAAAAGAATAAAAGAATATATATATATATATATGAAGGAAAACAGATACAAAAACACAATATATACATATACATTTATATATATATATATATATATATATATATATATATATGTATATATAGATAGATAGTTAGATATAGATATCGATATATACATAATCATATATATATTCATATATATATATACATATATATACGCATACATATATATACATATATGTATATACATGTATGTATGTACGTATGTGTATATATATATATATATATATATATGGGTTTGTGTTTCTTTATTTGTTCTCCACAACTTGTGATGTTATGTTTACGTCCCCGTAATGGAGCGGTTCGTCGGCATAAGAGTCCGATAGGATAAGTACGAGGCTTTTGAAAGCGAGTGCTGGGGTCGATCCATATATATATATAGAGAGAGAGAGACATCCAGAGCATTTACACGGTGATCCCTCACCACGAGGGCTGCGTGCACTCCAACATTTCCTTGACCTTCCTCCGAACTCCCAACCCGACACATCCACACTCGTTCGCTGGTGATTTTTACCAGTTGTTCTCGGGAGTGGCCATGGGAACGAGAATGGTCCCCAATCATGCGAACCTGTTCGTTGACTACGTTGAGGCCCAAATATTCTCAAGTTTCACTGGTCCCACTCCCTAACTATGCAGCTGTTATATTGACGACTGTATCGGTGCGACCTCACTCTCTCGTGAACATCTAGACTCATTCCTCTCTTTTGTCAAATCTTTCCATCCTGCCCTCCACTTCTCCTGCACTATCTCTGACACCGCTGTCTCCTTTATTGACATTTCGGTCAGCATTCATCACTCCACTCTCGCCACCTCCATCCATCGTGTGTGCTCTTGCTCTGCTTATTCCATTCTGAACAGAATTGAATCAGTAGAGCAAGAGCACAAACGAAGACGGAAACTGTTTGCTGAGGAGGTCTCAGATGTGTGACAAAAGATTTCCAGACAATGGACATGAGTTAGAATTAGAACAGCAATAAACGAGTGAAGAACGAATATATAGTCCGTGTGTTTATTTGGCAGGAAAATAAATAAATAAATAGATGTGAACATTCCAAAATACAACAATATATATTTCGAGATGCAATTCGAAAAGCCCGCCTCTTACATAGATATATAGGGATAAACAATTTTCTATGTACTATGCTGAATACATGGAGTGTTCATCTGGTATGTTGATTTTTTTTGTTGATTTTTATGTGTCTTGACCATACGTGTACTGATGAGTAAAGAGTGCATATTACTGCAATAATTACGAAATCATGAAATACCGTTTAATCTGTTTTTAGGGATCTAGCTTTGAGAGTTGCATTCCCTCGCGTTCGGTAAAAATGTGTTTATTATGGTAGTTTGACTTTAGAGTCTCTCTTAGCGTGAGGCATTTATATATAGTAATGCCCTTATATATATATATATATATATATATATATATATATATATACATACATACAAAAAGAGAGACAGAGAGAGAGGGAGAGAAAGAGAAAAAGAGAGTGGAAGAGAAAGGCAGAGAGAGAGAAAAGGAGAGCGGAAGAGAGAGGGAGAGAGATATACATACATATGTACTTAAATACATACATATAATCATAACAAGAGCAGAAGTTACATCGATAGCACACAAAGAACCATAACGTAGAAGGATGTTTTAAAACAAATCTAAGACAAACCCGTACAGCCTTACATTAGAAGGGTGTGAGATACAAACAATTAGGGTTTATATATATATATATATATATATATATATATATATATATATGTATGTATGTATGTATGTATGTATGTATGTATGCATCTCTTCACAAGTGTCTTTTTGATCGTTGTCGTTGTTGTTATACACATCTCCAGACACGTTTGTTCTTTTTGTTGCTTTTAGAAATAAGAGGAATGAGGAATTTTAATATCTCCATTTCTACTACTTAAATCGTTTTAAGAAAGCCGAAGGTTGTGAGCTTGCGGGCGGGCGGGCGCGCGTGTGCCGTTTTGTGTGTGTGTGTGTGTCTGTGTGTGTCTGTCTGTCTGCTTCCTTTTAAGATTATCATAACCAGCTCAATTTACTCTTTGAAATTGTTTTACATGATGACATGGATAGGAGCGAGGTGCAAATATGTGTGTGTGCGCGCGCGTGTGTGTCTGTGCTTATGATATATATATATATATATGTTTGTGTATGTTTATATGTATGCATACATACCATATATATACATGCATATATATGCGAATATATATACATATATGCATATAAACGTTCATTTATATGTGTATTCATGCACCGCAACCACATGGCTGAAACAAATAAAAGAATTATATATATGTGCGTGTGCGTGTGTATGTGTGTGTAATTCTTTTATTCCTTTCAGCCATGTATTTATGTATGTATGTATATGCACACACATATGCATACATAACTATATTATTACCCACCTACCCCTAATCCTACGTGCAGTGACTACCCATCCACCCGGCCAACCAGCCAACAAACCAACCAACCAACATAAACGAAGATCGAAATATTAACAGACCCACTACCACCACCACTTTCACCACCCCACCACCGCCACCGCCGCTGCCACCCTTGCGTTGCTGTAGGTGAGCGTGTGCGAGCAAGATGAGGATATAGATCTAATCCTACCACCTGTGACCACACAAGATGTTCCCCACAAGTACAATACAAATAAAAGTTCAAAGGCAGTGCCGAGGGTAAAGAGTAGTTGAAGTGGCCTTTAAACGGTGTGACGTTACCAGTAAGTTTTATAATAAATGCGGGTAGGGTCACATTCTTCGAGTTGCGAATGTTGTGAGTGGAAGGTTTGCTAAATGCAGTCGGCGTCCGGTATTCATTTGCGTTGCGTATGGCTAAATGATATTTGAGATATAATCAAAAGAATTGAAATGATGGGGAAATGCTGCCTCGCCCGGCACCACCATACCCTCTGCTGATATTGCTACCGATGCTGCTGCTGCTGCTGCTGCTGTTGTGTTTTGTTGTGCCGTCATCGTCGTCGTGGCCGTCATCGTCGTTGTTGTTTCTCTTGTTGCATGGAAGTGATGGAGCTTGAATTGTCGAATTTATGATATGTATATATGTGTATATATGTGTGCGCAGACTATAATTATATTTGTGTGTGTATACATAAAAGTATATATATATGTATACGAAGTATACATATGTATGCATATATGTATATATATATATATGTATATGTATATATATCTATATGCATATGTATGTATATGTATATATATGTATATGAAGGCGGCGAGCTGGCAGAAACGTTAGCACGCCCGGCGAAATGCTTAGCGGTACTTCGTCTGCCGTTACGTTCTGAGTTCAAATTCTGCCGAGGTTGACTTTGTCTTTCATCCTTTCGGGGTCGATAAATTAAGTACCAGTTACGCACTGGAGTCGATGTAATCGACTTAATCCCTTTGTCTGTCCTTGTTTGTTCCCTCTGTGTGTAGCCGCTTGTGGGCAGTAAAGAAATAAGTAAATAATAAGTATACATAAGTGTATGTCTGTGAGTCTACGTATGCATTTATACATAGACGTGGGTG
>NC_142948.1:25880459-25885459 GCF_046866305.1 Octopus bimaculoides | reverse complement strand
AAGGCTTTTCTCAGTTTTAAAATGTAACATTGTTTTTATGATATACATTCCAATGATACGACTTTGTATCATTTTTAGAAACCAGTTCCTTCTTCAGAGGAAGAATTTAAATAATTAGAACCAGAAAAGAACATACATACATACATCCGTTCCCAAACTTCTTCATCTGAGATTCGTATGTGAATAAATGCACACACTTGAGTGTAGGGATCGATAGTTCAACCTACATCAGTTCAACAACATATTTATAAACACTGGAGACTATTTTAACTAAAAAATCTTGTTGCTTTGATAGCAACCGGCTTTAACTCTCTCAAGAGCTTAAATAAAACTCAAACAAATATCATACATACATACATACATTGTTATGTATATCTATACTATAATTAAGGGAGAGAACTTACAATGTTTTCTGAATGTGGCGAGATAAACGTTTGTCAACGACCTTTTGGGTAGAATTGAAATAACGTAGATATGTATATATATATATATATATATATATATATATATATATATATATATACATACAAGAAGTGAGCATGGGACGAGACAGGTCATCTCGTTTACTTCCTGTTAACGAGCGAGGCAGGTAATCTCATTTACTTCCTGTTAAAACGGGGAGTTCAGAATACAGCTGGACTTGGCGTGGGTGGTACAAAATACGATAGGGAGTTGCATACGGATCGGACCGCTCACCACCTACCTTTGAACAATCGAGAATTGGACATAAGATTCTTTGAGCATTGCACCTGTTGTTACATAATCTCAATCTTTGAATATTAATTCCCTGTTTGACCAATTTCTGTTGTTGCGATCAGAAGTTTACCCCTTTTATACATAAGTATATTCCTGATCGTAACAACATACATACATATATACATATTGGTTGTGGACATGCTCCTGAACATCTTGATCACAAACACGTCGTCTCTATTAATTCCCAAATCAAGATAATTCCGCTGTGTTGGCAGTTTTCTATATGGCTATGCCTCTCATTTGTGGACAGACAGGTCTTGATTTGCGTTTAAATCCTTATATTTTTATCAATCATTTTTGGAGGCGTTAAAAATATCTGAGGAAGTGAACTTTCTCTTCTCTCACCACTTTTACTCTTTCCCACTTTCTCATTCTCTCTCTCAGTCTCTCATTCTATCTCTCTATCAATCTATCTATCTATCTATCTATCTATCTATCTATCTCTCTTCCTGTAACAATGCTACAGATATCGGGAATCACGGACGACCATGCCAAAGTCTGAACATTCCTTTTTATTCTTGGGAAATATACAGCATTGGTTTCTCGTTTTCTTGTGCTAGTTTATTTAAAGTTTATTCCGCTATAATCTCCTGCTCTCCTGCGCTTACTCTTGGAACACAACGGAGCACAATTTACACTCAGTAATGGAAATTGGTTCACGTAACATCAGGGTTTGTTGAGACATCGTGTGAGTCTTTATAACATGTTTAGAAGGCCTGCCATCGCCTCGGCCCTGTATATTTTATCAGATAACTTACCGCTGTAATTTTCTGTTACTCATCACTGTGGCCACTCTGTTATCGTCTAAAGGCAAAGACAAATGTCTCTTGAGTCCTCCAGACAAAGGACTTTAAGAGGAAAGAGGGAAATTCTCCAAAAGTTACATGAACTTACAATAACTTCTCACGATAAATACAAGTTTTTGCCGTCACAGACCACTAGTAATCTTTCAAAATGCTTCATTTTTTAACCGATAGATAATTACAGACACACACACACACACATACATATATATAAATATATACATTATATTATACATATATATATATTATATATGTATATATATGTTTATATATATATATATATATATATATACATACATACATATACATACATATATATATATATATATATATATATATATATATATATATACATACATTCATACATAAATATAGGTATGTATATATGCATCTACATATATGTATATGTGTGTGCGTACGTATATAGATATTTATATATATGTATATATTTATATAAACACAAACATACATATATATATATATATATATATATATATATATATATATATATATGCATATTTATATAGGTACACACATACACATGTATATCTAACGCGCTCACACACGCAAATGTGTGTGTGTGTAATTTAGCTTATGTGTGTTTAACATGACATTTTATTTTCCTATACAGCTAAGGAGATGCTGTTCCAATATTCTTAGTCTATATTTATGATTTTTTTTGCTTTTTTCTTGTTTTCTTTCTTTGTTTCATATTTAGCGTTTTTGCTGCAACTTATTTCAAGACTTAAGCACGTATGTCTCCTTGGAATTTTGTGGCATTTACCATTTTTTGTCCGAGGAGAAATACATACCGATGATGGTACTGTAATGTCTACGGTACTATACTTTGGTAAGGGTTCTCCGGTGTGGTTTTCGGTGCGTATGTATATACATAATGCGTATGTCTGTGCTAGAAATATATATATATATATATATATATATATATATATATATGTACGTATGTGTGGGGGGAGTCTGTACATATATATATGTGTGTGTGTGTGTGTGTGTGTGTGTGTATAAGCACGAGAGTGGCTGTGTGGTAAGTAGCTTGCTTACCAGCCAAATGGTTCCGGGTTCAGTTCCACTGCGTGGCACCTTGGGCTAGTGTCTTCTACTATAGCCTCGGGCCGACCAAACCCTTGTGAGTGGATTTGGTAAACGGAAGCTGAAAGAAACCTGTTGTTTGTGTGTGTATGTGTGTGTTTGCGTGTTTGCGTTTGTCACCCCACAATCGCTTGACAACCGACGTTGGTGTGCTTACGTCCCCGTAAGCTAGCGGTTCGGCAAAAGAGACCGATAGAATAAGTAATAGGCTTACAAAGAATAAGTCCGGAGGTCAATTTGTTCGAGTAAAGGCGGTGCCCCTGCATGGCCGCAGTTAAATGGCTGAAACAAATGAAAGAATAAATATATACACATGTATATATATCTACATATATATATATATATATATATATATATATATATATATATACATGTGCGTATGTATATATATATATATATATATATATATATATATATATATACATGTGCGTATGTATATATATATATATATATATATACATGTGCGTATGTATATATATATATATGTATATATATATATATATATATGTATATATATATATATGTATATATATATATATATATATGTATATATATATATATGTATATATATATATATATATATATATATATGTATATATGTATATATATATATATATATGTATATATATATATATATATATATATATGTATATATATATATATATATATATATATGTATATATATATATATATATATATATATGTATATATATATATATATATATACATGTGCGTATGTATATATATATATACATGTGTGGATATATCTCTATGTACGAGTGTGCGTGTGTGTGTATGCGTGCGTGCGTATGTGCGCGCGTGTGTGTAAGTGCAAAGGGATGATAATGGGTAAGTGTGAGAAGCAGAGCTTTAAATGTTCTGCAAGATACCATGTCAAGACTCAAGTCTGAAGAAGCGATGGTTCCTCTCAGACAGTAGACCCAGAATTGTGTCATATGAAGTCTAGTCAATTTTACTTAGACTATATTGCAATACATTATATATACATACATGTATACTTGCATACATACATATATATTATTCTCTAATTCCCTTTTCTCTCCCCTTCGCTGTTTTCTATCTGTCTCTCTCTCTCTTTCTCTCTCCCTCCTGCTTTCCCCGTTTCTCTCTCTCATTGCTCACACGTGACCATCGTCCATCTTTCTCTCACTCACGTGATCATCTTTCTTTTCTTTCAGGACTGTCCTAACGACAGCGCGTATCCTATCTCTTTCATATCTTTTCTCTTGTCAAAGAAAATATTTCTCCACCGTTCGCTATTTTATCCGCGTTCTGGTCTAACGACCCTCCATATTTGTTTTCGTTCGGTTTCTTTGTATGTCTCCACTGTCCTGTTTTTGTTCCCAACTTTGACCCCCCATAAATCCCGAATTCTATTTTGGTACTTATGGGTGCAAATGTCATCGAAAACTCATAATGTTGTTCAATGCTCGAAATGAGAAGTAGATAGACAGCCGACAACTGAAGAAGGGTCGTTCTTTATGTTACTTGTCCTGTTTTCCATTTGTTTCTCTCGTTGTTCGCGTATCGAACTCATTTGTTTTCGTATTTCAAGGTGTTTACTGTTAGTGACATCCTGTACCCATATATGCATGTCTATATATGTATGTGTGCGTGTATGTGTATATATATGCATATATATTATGTATATTGTATATATATATATATATATATATATATATATATATATATATATATATATATATATATAATGATTTATATATATGAATAATATATAGTCTATTGACTAGTTTCTTTTTCTTCTCGCTAGACCACTGGTAGCATACATACTTAGAGAGAGGGACGGAGGGAGAGAGAAACAGCTAGAGACAGTGAGAGTGAGAGCTTGTAAAATATACAGAGAGAGACAGAAGAAAATCAAAGTGATTACGCGAGGGGAGTGAAACAGAGAAAGAAACAGTTATGGACAGGTTTAGGGATCGCATGTGACTGCTGAGAGAGAAACAGTGTGAGCTTTAAGGGAGTCATAGATTTTCACTCACACGAAACGTGTTTCACTGTAGCTTTACTGCCGTCACCACCACTGCCACCAACGCCAAGACCGACACCATCACTTCTATTATCCCCACCGCCTCTCCGACCATATCCTCCACTAGTACAACTACCATCGCCACAACCACCACTACCTCAGTTACTGTCATTATAACTACGGCTAGCATTACATTCAACGCCACCGTTAATACCGTTGCTAAGACTGCCACCGGTATCACAGGAACTACCACTTCTATCACCGCGCCATCACCACCACCACCATCAGTGTTATTACAAACTCCATTAGCACCACCAATATTT
>NC_142948.1:25852959-25875459 GCF_046866305.1 Octopus bimaculoides | reverse complement strand
ATTAATTATTTTGTTTATTTCTCTTTACTATACTATATTACCCGTTCCTTTACCCGTATACATATGCATACATACACTTTACCCGTATACTTATCCATATATACATACAAAATCAAAGAGCTATCTCCCCTATAATAACAAAGATGAAATCTAACGAGATTCTAAGGATTTAATGATAGTTATGTATGTGTTTTTTCGTGTTTTGTTCGAATGGTAACCACTCCTGAAGAAGTGCCAAATGTCTAAATCCAATGGACCAGTCACTGGATAAGTTTTGCACAGAAATGTTAACATAGAGTGGTGAATAAATCGATATATCGAGTTTGAAGTCTCTATCTCTTTTGAATATGAACATTTAAAAGTTAAAAACCTTATAATATAAATATAAACTGTGAGAACGACCCTTAAGGAATCTAGTTAATGATCCCCTAAGGTAAGTTCTTATGCTATATTGGTAACGGTTGCTACATCCTCTGGAAAATTATTATATATATATAATATATATATATATATATATATATATACGCATGTGTGTGTGTGCGTGTGTGTTTACGTTTATGTAACTTTGCTGTTCGGTTGAAGAAACCGATAGAATGAGTACGACGCTTTAAAAAATATAAGTACCGAGATCGATTCATTCGACTAAAAATTCAAGACAATGCTCCAGCATGGACGCAGTTAAATGACTGAAATAAGAAAAAAATAAAGATAAAAGATACGAGTTGTTACTTAATCTATGCAGCTTTTAATATTAAACAATAAAAACAGAAATATCGGACTGTTGAGTCATGTACATTTTATTTATCAAATCATCTCATAAGTAATATCCGGACTTCTATATTTTCAATTTGCAAACGCTTTAACAGCATTTCAAAATGGTCCAATGGCATTAAGTAATATTTATATGTACTTGGACATATTTAAACTAAATTTTATTTTGCATGATAATTTAATTTCATTAGTTATTGCTCTTCAAACATGGAAGTGTCTAATGAGCTTAGAGGCGCAAAACGCTTTATGAATTTAAAATATGGAATTCTGCTGTTGAAGCGACTCGAAATATTCACTCAGCTTATGGAGAAAAGTGCCTGAATGAAAGAATTTGCAGAAGATGATTTGTAAAATTCAGAAGTGGAGATTTCAGCCTTGAAGATGAGGTCCGAACAGGATGTCCAATTGAGTGTGATGACAAGCTCCTTTTGGCAGAACTTGAAAAAGATCATGCAGTTTCAGTTGAAGAATTAGCAAGCAATCTTCGTTCAAGTCATACAACTGTTCACCGCCATCTTCAGCAACTTCGAAAGGTCTCAAAACTCGGAAAATATGTGCCTCACGATTTCTTTGAAAGCAACCGCAAATCCTGAGTGGACATCTGCTGTTTTCTTCGTTCTCGTGAACTCCTTTTTGGGCAGACCGGTGACCGGTAGGAAAAATGGGTCTGTTATCAATATGTTAAGCGTTGTAGATATTGGCTTGGTGAAGGGGAAAAGGCCCAACCACAACCGAAAATGGAACTCCATGCTAAGAAGGTTCTCCTCTCTGGTGAGATCGCAAAGGAGTCATCCACTTTGAGTTGCTTCCAACTAATGCAGCAATCATGCACAAATCTACTGTCAACAATTAGAGTGTTTGAACTCCGCTTTGAAGAAATAAATCCCTGCTTTGATTATTCGAAAGGGAATGCTGTTTCATCGGGACAATGCAAGACCCCACACTGCAAAGATCTAAAAACTCAGCTGGCAGAAAATTGCTCATCCGCCTTATTCCTCAGTCCTTATTCCTTCAGATTACCATTTCTTCCATGGTTTACAGAATCATTTGGACGGATTAATCCATGAAAGAACTGAGGAAGCCGAAACTGACATTTCAAAGATTTTTTCACAAATGAAATTTTTAATCCCATTCGTGAAAAACTCTTTGGAGTAGATGAAAAGATGTTATAGATAATCATGGAACCTCTATGGACGATTAAGTTTCATTAAGATCTAAGATTTGATCACTTGTCTTCCTTGTTTAAAATCCGGACATTACTTACGGGATGACCCGATATTTAAAAGAATAACACGTTAACTTTTTCCTCCACCTTACAATCCTCCAGTTCCTTTTTATAACAATTCGGTGCTACTGTTATGAGTTAAAGTTCCGTGTTTCATTGAAAACTGGGATCGTTTTCTGAAAATCGTTTTAAAGAACAAGTTTCAGCAACAGAAATTTTATTTGGAGTCTAGTTTGGTAAGTATTAGTGACAGAAATTTTATTTGGTCTTACATAAGGTGGGATTTAAAATCAGGTTTACGGTATAGTCTTATTTCTCTACGACTTTAAATAAGATCTCCAATGTTAAAACTGGTTGACATAAAAGACTGAACAGAGACCACAGACTTACAATCTTTGACCTTACAAACAACTGTAGATAGATAAGTAAGATGAAAACGTTAAGAAGTTATCAGGACCACAACGGTTTACTTCAGATAGTTCGACTAGTCCATAAGTATGCTGGGTTCCCTGGGTACAACATAGATAGACACATGATAGATACATACATAAAGAGACAGACAGACAGGTAGATAGATAGATAGATAGATAGATATTGGAACAAAACACTCAAAAATATAATTTATATTTCATAATACATACGCGCATCTATTAACGCAAAATCATATACATTTATCTCTCTCTCTCTCTCTCTCTATATATATATATATATATATATATATATATATATATATATGTATATATATATACACATATATATATATATCTATATATATATATATATATATGTATATATATATATATATATATGTATATATATATACACATATATATATATATATCTATATATATATATATATATATGTATATATATATACACATATATATATATATATCTATATATATATATATATATATGTATATATATATACACATATATATATATATATCTATATATATATATATATATATGTATATATATATATACACATATATATATATATATATATATATATATATATATATATATATATATATAAGAATTTACGTATATGTTTGTATATATGCATGCATACATGTTATATATACATATATGTATATACATCTGACATGAGACTAGAATCCAGAGTGACAGTAAGTATCTCTTCCCTGTCCCTCCCCTGCAACGCCAGACTACTTACACATACACACGCACGCACACACACACACACGCTCGCACATTCGCACACACACACACACACACACACACACAATCCAATGTACAAATACGAGGAACCACATAAAAATCAGAGAAAGAAAGAAAGAAAGAAATACAGAGAGAGAGAGTGAAAGAGAAGGAGGAAGGGAGAGAGAGAAATAGGGAGAGTTGAGAAGCTGAAACATTTCAATACAAAGAAATGACAGAGCAAGCACTAAGAAACTTGATAATAGCGACTGACACGTGAGGAAAGATGGCGGCGGTGGTGATGGTGGTATTGGTGGGTGGGGAGTAGGGAATGGAGTGGGGTACAGCAATCGTAAGGGTGGAGGAGTTGGGGGAGAGAATGACATCACTGGGTGCCGGGTATTGCAGTTTTGGGAAATGTGTGTGAGGTGCTTGCGTTGATATACCCACCTCCTCTATGCTTTTTATATACACTCGTAGCGTATCAATGTGCATTTTTGAGCGTGTGTGTACGTCTATGTGTGTATTTGTGTATGCGTTCATGCGTATGTTTGTATATATGTATAATTGTATATATATATGTGTGTATATGTGCAAATGTGCTCAGTGTACTTGGGCGTGCGTTCATAGATTTGTGTGTATGTGCGTGAATATGTATATACACATTAGGATAATTATATTTATTTGGATAGAAAGACCATATACAGACCATGAAAGGCATTTTCAATGTAAGCTTTACATACAAAGGCATACACAGGTTTGTATATGTACACACACACATACACACGCACACACCAATACATTTAGATAGATAGATAGATAGATACGTATTTATGTATAATACAAACTTTATAAAAGTAGACACGTCTAATTGTCTTAATATGCAATGCCTTCCTCAATTAATACATTTCAACATATTTTGTAATGTATTAACTGAGGAAGGCCTTACACAAGGGATTTACATTTATTGCACAATGATCTGAAACATGCATGTCAAATGCTTTGAAATATCATTTTCGGTTTGATTATATATATATATATATATATGAGTGTGTGTGTGTGTGTGCATATATATATATTTTTTTTCCTTGTTTCTTTCTGTGTTCCTATTAGTTGAAGAGCGTAGGCTCGAAACGTCAAAGACTTTCTCTATTCCCGAGCGTTATACTAATACATCCATTTGTTGTTTACACCACCTGTCTTCGTCTGTTGTTTTTTTTTTCGTAAATTCTCCTATACATATATATATATATATATATATATATATATACACAGGGGTTGGACAAAATAACGGAAACACCTTAAAATTTTCAAACAAATTTATCTTAACATGGGGTAGGACCGCCTTTGGCAGTAATAACAGCTTTAATTCTACGAGGTATGGACTCGTACAAAGTTTGAATTGTTTCAAAACGAATTTTTGTACATTCTTCAGCTAAAACAGTCTCCAGTTCTTGTAGTGATGATAGTGAAGGATATCAACTCCTTACTTGTTTTTTTTTCTGAAATGCACCATAAATGTTCAATAATATTGAGATCTGGGGTCTGTGGTGGCCAGATAAGATGTTCAACTTCAATAGAATGTTCCTCGTGCCATTCAGTAACAAGTGTAGCTGTGTGAATCCTGAAAGATTGCGTTTCCCTCTGGAAACATTTCCGCAAGCATTGGATGAATTTCATCAGATCAAATACTTAAATAGACTTGACTATTAATTCTGCCATGAAGGCAAACCATTGGGCCGGCGGATTTCCAAGATAGAGCTACCTAGATCATCGCAGATCCTCTTTCATGTTTAACAGTTGGGAGAAGGCATTTTGGGTCAAATGCTTCTTTTGGCTATCTCCACATGTATACTCGACTGGTGGTCGAAAATAAGGTAAAGGATGACTCGTCCGAGAAAATAACATTCTTCCACTGCTGTAGGGACCAATTCTGTAGATTTTTTTACTCCACTTGAGACGCTTTGCAACGTTTGCTTTTGAAAATAGTGGTTTTCTGATTGTAGCCTTCCCATGAAATCTGGCTTTGTGCAGCTCCCGGTGAATAGTTTTTATGGAAACTGGATTCTTGAAGTTGTCACTAAGCTCTGCAGTAATTTTAGGAGCTGTACATATATAATCCTTTCTAACAATTTGCATAAGTGTCTGATGGTTCCTATCTGAAAGTTTTGGTTTTCTCCCGGATTGACTAAGGCATACTTTTTGTTGTTGTGTAATCGACCCGATCCCTTTGTCCTTGTTTGTCTCCTCTATGTTTAGCCCCCCCCCCCCCTGTGAGCAACAAAGAAATAAATATTATGAGACTATTAGTAGCTCCTTCGGATGTGTATTTCAATATATATATATATATATATATCCATTTGTTGTTTACACCACCTGTCTTCGTCTGTTGTTTTTTCGTAAATTCTCTCTCTCACACACACACGCACACACACACACACACACACACACACACACACACACACACACACACACACACACACACACACACACACACACACACACACACACACACACACACATATATATATATATATATTTTTTTTTTCAGAGAGCAAAATCATTGACTTTTCTATCTGTACTTGTCTTCAATCTATATTTTACTTTGAGGACCAATCAAAGGAAACTCTACCTACCAGTCCTCTTCGCAGTTTTTTTTCAGCTTTCATAAACCTACGCACCAGTTCCAAATACTGGTTATATGCCCTACAAATTACATTTATATTGTACTTATATATAATTATTAGTGTGTGTGTGCGTTTGTGCGAGTGTATGTGTATTCCAGTGTTTGTATAAGAGCATGTATATGCATATAGTGCATATACACATACGCGTGTATGTATGCATTTATGTAAGTACATATGTATGTGTATGTATGTATATATATATATACACATATATATTTACATATATGTATACGTATACATATTAATATATGTATAGCTGTAGTAATATATATATATAAATGAATCATATAAATATTTTATAGGCATGCACACACACGTGCATACATACATTTATATACATACATACAAACATACACACATTCATACATACATAAATAAATGCATGCATACATACATACATACATACATCCATACATACATACACACATACACACATAGGTGGAAGGAACGGCAACTATGACGGTGTGACAACTTCGCTGTGAGTGAAAGAATTCTTCGCCGTTGCAAACTTGTAAAATTGTATTTTACCATTTTCCCAATAGTTTGCAGCAGCAGCAGAAAATGAAAGACTTTCTGAAGAAATAAACTACCCAACACTTCCACGATGGCGATACGATGTGTTACACTCTTTCTGCCTACTCAGTATTTGGTAATTGCGTTAAAACTGGTTAAAAGAAAATAGTAGACATATTGAGAATGATTTCGTCTTTTGGTTTCGCCTTTTTTTATTTTTTAGTTTCGTTCTTTTGTTTGGGGATTTATTGGTGTTTTTGTTTTGCTTTCTATGTTTGCTCTTTGTTGTTATTTTCTTTTTATTGTTGCTAGACGTACTGATGTAATATGATATAATTTTGTAAAATTATGTCTGTATGCATGCATGCATACATACATACATACATACATATATATGTGTGGGTATGAATGTATATGAGTGTATACACATACATACACACAAACGCACACACATATACAGAGATATTTATATACCTACATAAATATACACGTATAAAAATATATTTGCATATATATATATATATATATATATATATATATATATATATATATAAATTAAAATTATAATATAGGGTATCTAAGGGATACCGCCACGCTGAAAATAACAGTCAAATCTTGACTCTAAACCACAATAAATGTTCATATAGCACGAAGAGCTTTTCGTGCTATATGAACATTTATTGTGGTTTAGAGTCAAGATTTGACTGTTATTTTCAGCGTGGCGGTATCCCTTAGATACCCTATATTATAATTTTAAATAATTGTTACCTTTGATGGTTTTTATTCCCATGCTGGCCACTTGATAAAATCAATATTTTAAATATCGATCTTATCCTTATTTATATAAATTTATATATATATATATATATATATATATATATATATATATATATTTATATATACGCTTCTAGTTTTAATATGCATAGATAGATAGATAGGTAGATAGCCACATCCCTCGTGGACATCAACTCTAACTCAGGACTACTTTACGTCTTTCATTAGTGTTTTCATTGCTACGTTCTTGGGTCAGCTGCATAGTTTACCAACCCGGGTGCCGAATATTTTTTATACGAGACCCCACTTGTGTTGGTGACCATTGGCTCACAGTGAGCTCATCCGTCCTTTGGCAGGTCTTAATTTTAGTCAGGCAGTGTCCACAGCATCTTTACTACCTAGAAAGCCAGTTAGTATGGGGATGGTTTATTCACCGACCACCCGACCATGAAACAAGTCGTACTAAATTACATGGTACTAGTGGCAGGGGTGATGGTGTTAACACGGCACCAGTGGGCGGAAGACTCCGGGTAAGGCTTCCGAATGAGTTGCCTGTTAGGGCGAAATAACCTGTTCAGGTCAACAGCCTGGTGTTCTGGGCCAATGCGTGTCTCAGGTAGAAACGTACAGTTGTAGCTACCAGCTTGGGGAGGAAAGGGCGCTACCAAGCTGACTTGATACATTCAGGATAAGGACAACTAAACCAGAACTTATATCGGATCGGTTGGCGCCCGGGTTGACATCTAAGAGTGGACATTTTCTAGTTTTGCCGACTCACAGAGAACAACAGATGACCGAGGGAAAATGGCGAAATCTGGTTGCGACGTCATCATCGAATGCTCCAACTATCACACGGACTTTATTCTTTTTCTTCTTCTTCTTCGTCTTCTTCTTAATATCCTCATCATCATCATTATTATTATTATTATTATTATTATTATTATTATTTATTATTAATTTTATTATTTGTGAGTGAAATGCTTGTAGCCATGAATTGAAACTCTGACGTAGCTTTCACTTTACATCTTTCACAGCCTTTGAAGATAGAGTGAGAGAGAGAGGAGGGAGACAAACAGAAAGGGGTGGGAGGTATTGAAACCCGTCGTTTATCGTATGGATCAATACATCATTGAGAAATGAGAAATAGTGAAATCACGTGATCACCAATCTGAATTTTCAAGGAAGAAACCCTGCAGTGTAGATTTAAGGGTTATGCTCGTTTTTATTTTTTAATTGGGTTAATTGATTGATTGTTCATTGAGTTAGAAGTACCCGGGTATTTATAGAAAGATATGTTTATTTAAATATGACGTTTAACTGGCTTTGGAATTCCGATCAGCATTCTAGGGTGCGCATCTGTCTAACAGCGCCAGATTCTATTCGCTCACACACTGACTTCCGCATTGCAAAAAATTTGCAAACCCGAGGGACAGCACCTACAAAAGACTAACATTATCCTTGACGATGTTCTTGTGCATTGCTGACTCCATCTTCTTGTCGACGTCGACCTAATCTTTGTTATTGTTTTGTTATTTTATTTCAAATTTATCAATATCTATCCAAGATGAGAGGCCGCAAAATGAGAGAATTAATTGTAGAATTTCATTGGAAACAAATTATAGTCCTTACCTTTGTCACTTTCCGTTCTGAAATCTAAATGTCAAACAACCTTTAGGCACACATGCGTATATACACTTACACACATGTACGTAAAAACACGACACGCGCGTGCACACATGCACGCAAAATACACACATACATAAATATATGTGTGCGTGTATATATATATATATATATATATATATATAATGGCTATTGATACAGAATGTGTCTACGGCTGTCCTTTTACAGCTAGGCAATAAACCTGTTCTCCTCCCTAATAACATGCAATTATACAGGTGTGTGTGTGTGTGTGCGTGTGTACTTGTGTGCATGTGTTTCTCTGTGTTTTGGGTGGGGGGGTGAAACCGTTAATCCAAACACTTTTGGTTCTCTCCGTTTTTTTTCCGCATTTCCTTCTGTCGAAGAGCGTCGGCTTGAAACGTCAAAGACATTTCCATCTTTCCCGATCATCGAACTAATACACCTTGTTTGTTGTTCACTCACCTCAACTGTTTCTGACATTTATATTTTGTCCATTTGCACACACACACACACACATATATATATATATATATATATATATATATATATATATATATATATATATATGAGAGAGAGAGAGAGAGAGAGAGAGAGCACTCTGAATACGGAGCTGTTCTCAATTGCCATTTAGTAATTGTACATAATATCAAGGCGCGGAAATATTTTTTATAAATCAAGAATTTATGTTATATAATATTTGGTATACCTGTATTGGCGTATGTTGCTCATATACACGTCACTGAGCATAATCTCTTGACTACTTTTTGTTTAATATATATATATATATATATGTGTGTGTTTTGTGTCTGTGTATGTACGTATGTATGTATACACACACACAGACGCACAAGTACACACATATACATACACACACATATATATATATATATATATATACACACATACACATGTATATATAGATATTCCAAAATGTAACTACACGTGGACTGTTGGCGACTTTTCCCTCCTTCTTCCTTTTCTTTTGAACTTGCCTATGTCTCCTGTTTCCGAAGAAGAGCTTTGCTCGAAACGTAAAACAACCACTCTGAGCGTCTTATTAATACTTTGCATGTACCACGTCCAAGCATTGTTGTTTTTCTCTTGTTGTCTTTTTCTCCGTTTTTTTATTGACTATATATATATATATATATATATATATATTTGAGAGAGAGAGAGAGAGAGAGAGAGATAGAGATAGAGAGAGACCTATGTAATAATCGATTAAGTAAACAAGATGGAATTGGTATAACTTCATTTTGTACGACGATCGTTTCAACCCATCTTGCGATTGTCCTTTGTGGGTGGGATGATGTGTTTCATAGTATGTTGCACCAATTTTACAGCCTGGGTCACATCAGGTAGATTTATACATAAAGTGGTATCTCGCTAAAGGTCTTGAGCCTGGTCAGTTATGTTGTTATTTGCCTGCCTCCTTTAGGGAATGAGGTAAAGCTACGTTTGTATTTATTGTTAGATATCCATAAGAAATAAAACGAATAAAATAAAATATATAAACAGGAGTGGCTGTATGATAAATAGCTTACTTATCAAACACATGGTTCCGGGTTCAGTCCCACTGCGTGGCACCTTGGACAAGTGTCTTCTACTATAGCCTCGGGCCGACCAAAGCCTTTTCAGTGGATTTGGTAGATGGAAACTGAAAGAAGCCCGTCGTATATATATATATATATATATATATATATATATATATATAATGTGTTTGTGTATATGTTTGTGTGTCTGTGTTTGTCCCCCCAGCATCACTTGACATCCGATGCTGGTGTGTTTACGTCCCCGTTACTTAACGGTTCGGCAAAAGAGACCGATAGAATAAGTACTAGGCTTCCAAAGAATAAGTCCTGGGGTCTATTTGCTCGACTAAAGGCGGTGCTCCAGCATGGCCGCTGTCAAATGACTGAAATAAGTAAAAGAGTAAAAGAGTAAGAGTAAACTGTAGACAAGCAAGGAAAAAAAATGAAAATATATCCCAACTGCAGATGACACCAGGTAGTCCAAACTGTGCGAGTGCTTTACTCAACACATCAGTACACTACTTGACGTATACTCATTAGTCCACAATATTACATATAGACTTATATAAATATATACGTGTGTGTGTGTGTGTGTGTGTGTGTGTGTGTGTGTGTGTGTGTGTGTGTGTGTGTGTGTGTATAGACACACCTACACAGATGTACCCTCGCACGAACGCACAAAACACATACACGCACACACTTTAGTACACAGCTACTACAACATGGTGACATAACGCAGTTTGGTGTTTCAATAAGAAATTTTATAAAATTACGCTAGTTCTTACGATATTCCTCACACACCCTGTCAACTAATGCTAAATTGCAGAAAGGGGTACGGTAGACAGGGGTACGTCAGGCAGGGAAGAAAGAAAGGGAATGACAGGCAAAGAGTTAATCAATCAAAGTGCATAATTTCCTCTTCGACTTTATTTTTCTGGTGTGATCGATATTTGATCGAGAACATGATCTGTCTCGTGTACCTAGTGCCTTGAACATGAACCTATCCGACAGGAAATGATTCCCTCGCACAAACAAAAAGCGAAAAATATAGAAAATATATGAGAAAGAAAACAAAAATAAATGCATAATCATGTAAAAAAAATGCAAAATGAAAAAATGACTAAAAGAAAAAGCTAAATATAAAAAGTAAAATTTAAAATTAAATAAAAGCATAAAGGTTTTTTTTAAATAATAAAACGGAAGGAAAAAGTTTCTTAAATGCAGTAAAAAAAGAAAAAAGATAAAAGTAATAAAAATAAATAGTTAAAAAGGAAGAAATAAATAATGAAATACAATAAAAAAGAAAAGAATAATAAAATTTTAAAAAGGGGGAACTAGATAAAATAAAATGAAAAACAAGAAAATATAAAATACAAACAAACATATTTTCATGTATAACTATAAAATAAAGCAATAAAAAAGAACATATTGTAAAAAAACAAAAACAAAGCAGAACAAAAATAATGTAGTCGGGTGTGTTTGTCCCACGTAGTTCGTTAATGATTTTGGTGTAAAAGACCCAGGATACAAGCGAAAAATGATGTCAAAAATTGGGATTAAATCCCTATAAATATCATAACGACTTCTTCGTTTTTGTTATCGATATTGTGGTCGATATTGTTGTGATTGTTATTGTTTTTGTTGTTGTTGTCGTCGATGTTATCATTGTTAGTAATGTGGGTGTCGATGCTGCTGCTATTGTAGTTGCTGCTGCTGCTGCTGCTGCTGCTGTTGGTGTTATCTGTGTTTTGTTTTTGTTTCTTTGCCGTCAACGTAGTCGTTATTATTATTATTAATAGTGCTGTTAGTGTTGTGCCTGTTATCTTTCTGGTTGTACATGCTGTTCTCGTTCTTGTTGATGTTGTAGTGATTGTTGTTGTAGAAGTTGTTATTGGTCTGGGAGGCGCAATGGCCCAGTGGTTAGGGCAGCAGACTCGCGGTCATAGGATCGCGGTTTCGATTCCCAGACCGGGCGTTGTGAGTGCTTATTGAGCGAAAACACCTAAGGCTCCACGAGGCTCCGGCAGGGGATGGTGGCGAACCCTGCTGTACTCTTTCACCACAAGTTTCTCTCACTCTTACTTCCTGTTTCTGTTGTGCCTGTAATTCAAAGGGCCAGCCTTGTCACACTGTGTCTCGCTGAATATCCCCGAGAACTGCGTTGAGGGTACACGTGTCTGTGGAGTGCTCAGCCACTTGCACGTTAATTTCACGAGCAGGCTGTTCCGTTGATCGGATCAACTGGAACCCTCGACGTCCTAAGCGACGGAGTGCCAACAACTGTTATTCGTCTAGTTGTTGTTGTGTTCGTTTGCCTCTGTTGTTTTAGTTATTCAGTCCTTCGTCGCCCTTGAGCAGATCTCTAATCAAAGTCCTTCATGTAATGCCCAGCTCCGCCATTTTGTTTTGCAAATGCATTTAGCACTACATTACTCAATACCTTTTACTTCTAAGATTATAAAGAAACATTTGAGAGATATTTCGCTGCTATGTCTAACAGGTCAAACGTCTGCGTAGGGGCGTTCCTCATAGGACGTGTGATAATTTTGATGACGTAATGAACAATACACACACATACATACATACATACATACATACATACATCTGATTGATAACATACATATATATATATATATATATATATATGCGCATATATACATACATAAATGTACATGCTTACATATATTACATATATATATGTATATACATATGCATATATGGGTACAGGACATCAAAAACCGTGAACAACATGAAAAACGAGAACATGAGAAACAAAGACATGGAAAGCGAACTTTTTTTTTTTCGAACAACGAAAGAAACAAATAGATAAGCGAGACAGGCAATATAAAGAACGATCTCTTCATCAGTTGTCCACTGCTCTATCTTACTACACATTTCGAACGTTAGAACAAGATGTGTCTTCGTCAAAACATTCGTCCCCGCAAAGCAAATTAAATAAAATTTGGGATTTGCAGAGGGTTAAAGTTGGTAACAAAAACAGGACAGTTAAAACAAATGCTTTAGAAATTGTCGCTTGAAGTCCAACCTCGTTCATGACTACCGTTGACCTCCCAAACGAATGAAACCATGAAAAGTCATGAACTGATCTTGGCGGACCGTCATCGAATAATTGACTAACTTGTTGATGTGACTAGTGTGTCCTGAAGCTCCTGCCAACGAATTTTGAACGAGGAATTGCGAATGAAAAGTTTTGCAGCAAAATTTGTGCCTCGCTTGCTCACTGAAGATCAAAAGCAGTCACGGCTGAATGCATATCGTGAACTGAAAAAAACAGTTGGAAGTTGATCCAGATCTTTTTTGCAAAGGTCATCACTGGTGACGAAAGCTGGTGCTACATGGTTTGCAGATGTGGAAGAGGTGAAGAAAAAAACGATGGAGGCGTTGAAAGGCATCACTTCGTAAGAATTCCAGCACTGCTTCGAATAGCGAAAAACGGGTCTGTGTCGGTACATTGTTTTAAAGGGAGAATATTTTGAAGGCGATAAGTGTAAACATGTGAATAAAATAATATTGCATAACTCCGGCTTCTTCCCCCCTCCCTTCGTATATGTGTGCGCACATGTGTGTGTGTATATATATGGATATACATGTATATGTATATAATCGTGGCACTCCGTCGGTTACGACGACGAGGGTTTCAGTTGATCCAATGAACGGAACTACCCGCTCGTGAAATTAACGTGCAAGTGGCTGAGCACTCCACAGACACGTGTACCCTTAATGTAGTTCTCGGGGAGATTTAGCGTGACACAGTGTGTGACAGAGCTGGCCCTTTGAATTACAGGCACAACAGAAACAGGAAGTAAGAGTGAGAGAAAGTTGTGGTGAAAGAGTACAGCAGGGTTTGCCACCATCATGGAGCTTCAGGTGTTTTTTGCTCAATAAACAATCACTAACCACTGGGCCATTGCGCCTCCACGTATATATAATATACGTACAAGACATACATAATACACACAAACATACACACACGTACAGACACATTCTTCTATTCATGTAATCTTTGATAATGTTTCAACTATTTAACTGCGGCTATGCTGGAGCACCGCATTTAGTCGAACAAATCGACCCCTGGACTTATTCTTTGAAAGCCTAGTACTTATTTCATCGGTCTTTTTTGCCAAACCGCTAGGTTACGAGGACGTAAATTCACCAACATCGGTTGTAAAGTGACGATGAAAGAATAAACACAAACACACAAATACACATACACGCGCGCGCGCACATACACACACACACACACATATATATATATACATATATACGACGAGTTCCTTTCAGTTTCCGTCTACCAAATCCACTCACAAGGGTTTGGTTGGCCGAGGCTATAGTAGAAGTCACTTGCACGAGGTGTCACGTAATGTGACTGAACCTGGAACCATGTGGTTGGGGAGCAAGCTTGCGCCGATATATATATATATATATATATATATATATATATATAATATCATCAAAGCTACTAATGTTTTTGACAGTCGACGTTTGTTGGGTGAATAGGAAATTTTATCTATCCATTCATTCAATCAGCCATCTTCTCCAACCACTATTCTTGGGAGGGCTGTAGTGGGTGTATAACGTCCTCAAGTATCTCTATAGAGTATCACCAGAAGCAACTATCATTAGATTTTCCAGCAGGATTCGCGGACCCGATTAACTAAGACTTTAGAATTTCATCAGAAATTTCGCTGTTATGTCGTCTACCAAGCTCTTATGACTTTCAAGCTATAGTCTTGTATGGATCAGTATTTTGGGTCCTCTATCGATCACATACCAATCATTTTGATGTTTTTCACAAGCAATGCCTTTGGATCATTTATAGATGCAGCTTGAAGAAAATAATATTGAACTCTGGCCTATTCTCTAAATATAGAATTAGTGGAATTGAATATTTTACAATCCCAGTTATGAAAAATTGGTCATATTGTAAAACTAATTAACAGAATTCAAAAAGCCTTTATGTATAATCATGTCCATAGCACTGTCTAACACGAGTTTTGTCCTTGGATGCTGACTGTTATTTACTATTTGCTTACCCCTAGAAAGTATGAAAAATGGCTAAAATTTCTGTCAAACTTTGCTTGTGTTACATCTATTCAAACCCCCAAAGAATCCATCTCAACACAAGGATATGATGCTCCCCCACTACTCCTGCTCATGATGAGAGATGTACATATTGTCAGCCACTAAGGGACATGCTCAAGTGGTTAAGGTGAAGCAATTGACAAGTAAATTCGTGGTACTGAACAGAATATTTGTTATAACGATATTTCTGCTTCAGAAACTCAACGCTGAATCTTATCTGAAATGTAATGGAAAATAGTTTCAAAACATTGATGTCCAGATCACAAAAGCAAAGTCTGAAGATAATAGTAGTAATTTCCTTTGATTTCCAGATAGAAGCAAATAATAAATAACATTTACTGGCCAAACACAAAGAAAATTTAATTTTGTTACACAGTGTAATGAAAGAAGCATTCGGAGACCAGGGTTTAATAATTACAAGGATAGGCTCAAAGTTAACCGGAAAGTGACAAAGATTGCTCCAGAAACATTTTAAAAAAGTAACTGCACTAAATCGTTACGAATGGATGCTAACTTGCTATAAAACCATAAAGAACTATGAATTGGGCTGTCTGGAGCATCTTAAAGAATTGAGAGCAAACAATGACTCGAAAAATCATGCTAGCTGCTTTGTACATCGGTCCTTTCTTATGTCCAATTTGTGGACTTGTCTGTAAATCGTTGGCTTAATAGAATTTTCATAAAAAAACGGTAGATTTCAGAATTAAAGAAAAATATATTTTGAAAATGCTATACACGTGGAAATCGACAGAAGAATCCATCTTTACATACATATGTATGTATGGATGGATGGATTGGTTGGATTTATATAGAGATAGAGAGAGATGAATAGATAGCGGGAGAAATATAGGCATACACATATATATGCATCTATGTACATATATAGGTATATACATGTGTGTGTGTGCATGTAACTATATGTATACTTAAATATGTACCGTACATATGTATATATGTGTGTGTCAATGTGTGTGTCAATGTGTGTGTGTGTGTGTGTGTGTGCGTGTGTGTGTGTGTGTGTGTGTGTGTGTGTGTATATATATATATATATATATATATATACATATATATATATATATATGAAATTAATTTGTGTAAGAATCAATAAGAAGAGTCCTCCATCTAATGAGAGTCTGATATTGCTATAACTGCTGCATAGTACATGCATTATATGCGCTGCTAATTGTTTCACGTACACGAGTACGCTCGTCAGGCACTGATTGAACTATGCAACCAAGAGGTTTACATTTAAATAGAGGACAGGTGTGGAGCGGTACGAACGCAAAACGTACTTAATGGAAAATTCCACCATGATGAGTGAATGAATAATAAAGAAAAAAAATTAAAATTAAAAATTTTAGATAAAAAATTAAGTAAATAAAAATTATATAAAATATAGTAAAAGGTACATTCACTATAAATTTAAAATATGTGAAGGCGCATGGCTCAGCGGTTAGAGCGTCGAGATTACGGTCGTGAGGTTGTGAGTTCGATTCCCGGACCGGGCTGCGTGTTGTGTTCTTGAGCAAGACACTTTATTTTACGTTACTCCAGTTAACTCAGCTGTACAAATGGGTTGTGATATCGCTGGTCCCAGGTTGTATCAGTTTTTGCCTTTCCCTTGGATAACATTAGTGGTGGGGAGACGGGAGGCTGATATGCATAGGCGACTGCTGGCCTTCCACTAACAACCTTGCCCGGACTTGTGCCTCGGAGGGTAACTTTCTAGGTGCAATCCCATGGGCATTTATCACCGAAGGGGGTCTCCTCCTCATTAAAATATAATTCTAAAAAACTATAAAAGCGCGAATAAAAAGTACGATGGAAATACAAAATATAATTGTATATATATAAATATAAAAGAAAAACTGACATTATATTATATATACGAAGATTCTAAAGAGCCCAATGACTATACGTTCAACTCATACATACACAAAGCCACATATATATATATACATATATTTATAAAGATATATATATGTATACATATGTGTATATGTATACATATATACATACATACATGCATATATAAACATATATACATACATAAATATATATATATATATATATATATATATACACACATACATACATATATATATATATATATATATATACACATACATATATATATACACATACATACATATATATATATATATATATATATATATATATATATATATATAGTTTGTTTTGCTCTGTTTTTCTCAAGATATTTAAATTCAATCAAGACTCAATCCATTATTCTTATGATTATCGATATTTATTGTTCAGTAAAAAAAAAAAAAAAAAAAAAAAGAGACAATATCTTCTGATTACGTTAATACCTTCTAATTATCTAGCTAATCTCTTCCTCCTCGTCAAAGACGATTTGTCCCGGGAGAGCAAAAGTGGGTATGTACGGATGACGTGTTGCCGTCGGTTTAGCTCTACGTATTTCTCCGTTGAACCGGTTGGCTTTCAGTTCTATTGATGTCACCAAATTGTCGTTAGAAAGAAGTAAGGAATGGTTTATGATATACTTTCCTCTTGAATTCTTTCTCAGAAATCTCATATGATCTTTCATGCGGCTTCTCAACTTACGCCACATAGATCTGTTTGCTTCGTCAAACGTGGTCTCCATGCTGTATAAATTATCCGACGTACAAATTGCACTGAACGTGTCTCGTGTATATAGATATATAATTATTTGACGATATACATAAATATATATATATATATATATATAAATATATGCAGAGATAGAGAGATAGGGAGATAGAGACAGCAAGGCAAGAAATATATACGCAGCTCTATAACAAATCTCTAAATATTGAATCAAAACTTGACATATAAAATGAAAGCATGTTGCGTGCTTGAGGAGGATTATGGGAATACAGACAGTGACGTCATAAGAGAGTATTTGGCATCTACCACGTTTCACGTTTAATACATATATGCGTATGCATGGGTATGTGCGTAAGTATATATGTGTATATTTTATGTGTGTGTGTGAGTGTAAGTGTATGTTTATATATATAATATGTATTTATAATATATATAAGCATGTATGTATATTCTAGGTGTACTCATTCACACTTTCACGTATATAATTTTTATGTTTATAGATGTATATACATAGAAATATACGCAAACAAATGTATATACATACATATATATATATATATATATATATATATATATATATATATATATATATATATAAACATGTGTGTTTGTGTGCGTGTGTGTGTGAGAGAGAGAGAGAGTGCATAAATAGATAGATAGATATAGATAGATAGATAGACAGGTAGATAGATGGATGGATAGATAGATAGTATTTCACTCTAAGGCTAGCAAGTTGAAGGGGACATCGACCTCAGTACTTGACTCGTGCTATTTTGTCGACCCTGAGGGGATGAAAATCAAATTCGATTTCGGCGGAGTTTGAACTCATAATGTATTAAATCGGAAACATTACTGCTAAAACTTTTGTCCGACTTGCTAACAGTTCTGCCAGTTCGTTGTCCTAGATAGATAACAACATATTTCTTACTTTTTCCTACGTTTTAGTCATTAGACTGCGGCCATCCTGGGACACTGCCTTGAAGAAGTTTTAGTCGAATGAAAGGAGCCCTGAACTTCTTTTTAAGCCTGGTACTTACTCTATTGATTTCTTTGCCGAACCGCTAAGTTACACACACACACACACACACACACACATATATATGTATATATATATATATATATATATATATATATATATATACGAAGGGCTTCTTTTAGGTTATGTCTATCAAATCCACTTACATAGCTTTAGTTCCGGGGGACCTTCATCTTCAAGACATCAGAACAACACTAACTGAGAAACACTTATAGACAATGGAATTAAGAGTGCCAAGAAATTAGGCATTAAAACACTAAGGGATCTAAAATTGCACAACGTTCTGAAAACACATAAATTCATCAAATGCAAAAAGCAACACAAATCAATGAAAATGCGAAGCTTTACACAACAACCACAAAACTGATGATTAAAAAATGCGGACGCCGAAATTGTGGAACATGCCGCAACCCGCTTGAAGGCTCAGGATTACTATTCAAACAAGGAGAGAGGTTCACAATTAAAACCAACTTCACTTGTGCTTCCCAGAATCTAATTTATGTTATAATCTGTTCAGGTTGTGGATATAACTATATAGGACAGACAAGTATGCACTGAGACGGAGAACCATACTACATAAGGAACGTTTCCCACATTACAGACATTCCTTTGAAGGAACACATAGAGATATATGCAGATAATATCCAACCAAACTTCACAGTTTTCCCCATCTACCAGTGCAAAGAAACAGTTTCTGTACGAGAACGTTTAAATAAGGAAAATATATTTATCGAAACATACAGAACATACCTAAATATGAACGCGTGGCCAACTTTGGTCTCAGTATATATTTTAATTCATGTTCACATACCCAGCACTGTAGATTTTTCACCACACTACTTTAGCTTTTAAGTTTTTTGTATATTTATTTAACCTCTTCCCCCAAAGATGAGCAATTAACTCCCCTGTCCCGAATAATATTGATTACCAATTACCTCCCTTTGGATTTTTTCTAATTGTTGATTCCTTCACAAACTACCATACATAACATGGACTAAAATCTTCTTAAGAAAATACGAAATTACAATAATTTCAATGTCATGATTAGCGAATTCGAAACCGGTCGACAAACAATACTCTTTCACTTAGTTTAATATATTTTAAAATATATTAAACTATGTAAACTGTGTGTATTTTCCTTCTTTTATTTCATATATATATATATATATATATATATATATATATATATATATATCTACATTACAACTCACGACGCGGGGATAATCGAAATTATCTTCCTCCCTTTTGCTCACTATAAATATATATATATATAGGACTCACCGATAAGGAATACGACTATATGACTAACTTTAAAAGTAAATCCAGTCAATTTTACGGTATTCTTAAGATACACAAAAAGTGAAAAAATAAGTAACCCATGCAGGGGAGCCACAGATATAATAGTGAAGGTACCCTCATCTAATAACCTCATATTAAGACCTATATTAATAGACCCCGCATGCGAAACGTTTTACAGTGAAAATCAACTTCCCAAGTGCTTCGGAAAACCTGATAGATGTGTTAACTTGCTCAGGGAATCGAGAGCTATAAGTTGGTCAAACTAAAAACAGCCTACGCCAGAGGATCCTAAAATACGGAAATACAGAAAAGCAGCATTAAGTGAACACATCTACATTTGTGCCTCTAATGAAGAATCCAACTTTAGAATGTTTCCCTTCTATAAATTTAGGGACAATGCAACCTATAATCAGCGCATTGGCAAAGAATCATATAATTTTACCGCAATATGTAAATCTCTTTTGAATGCTTCCACCGCAGATGACACTACTACAGGGCTGTTTGAATAATCCCCACGGATATATAAAAAATTATAGATATTTTTTAGAACAGTCGCTATCCACGAAGTTCTTCAGAACATTCCCTGCTACTACTCAACAGGTCACTTTGAGGCACTTGACCATTACAGTAGATCCCACGGAGAGCTAAGTCATACCACTCCCGTCTTCTTCTATTTCTTCTTCTCCTTCGTCTTCTTTTTCCTCTTCTCCTTCTCCTTCTTCTTCTTTTTCTCCTTCTTTCTCCTCCTCCTCATCTTCTTCTTCGCCTTCTCCTTCTTCGGCTGTTGCTGCTTAAACCATCAAACGTCAGAACCAAATAGATATCTGCACTCATAAACACGATGATTCAGAACTACGACCTACCTCACGAGCCTTTACAAAGGAAAAGAGAGAGAGACAGAGAGAAAAAAGGAAAATGTCCCACCCATTTGAAGACTATGGAAATATTTGCAGCACATTTGATTTAATTTTTTTCTTCAATTGAATTGTTTTTCTTCTTAATTAATATCCACCTTTCTTTTACTCTTAGTTGAAAAACTAGAAAAGACAGAAACCAGTACTAACTATTTCAAAACGTATTTCATGATTAAATTATTTTAGCATTTTCTCCTTTGTCTTATTTTCCTTATATATGTGTTTGTCTGTGTATGCGTGTACGTGTGTGTATTTTTATGGATGTGTATGTATACATATGTATATACATACATACGCACACACATACATACATACATTCTTGCATACATACATACAGACAATATATATATATATATATATATATATATATATATATAGTGGCCTGTGTGTGTTCTGTACTCTGGTTATTATTATTTTTTTGTCTACGTTTTGTTTGCAATGTCCTGTACCCAGATATGCACCTATATATACAGATAGATGGAGTGTAACTAGAAGCTTTATTTACCACAACAACCGTTTTGGATGCCTTCTGCACTGCTCCCAAGTGGGTGGGGGGACGATGTAATGACGTCAGATGCATCGCACAGTGGGGGAACCCTCATCAGGTGACGTAATATGCTCCAAAAGTTAAATTTAACTTTATATATGTATATATGTAGTAGAAGAAAGAACCTAAATCCTTCAATGGGATGTCAAACATCCAAGTTCGCCGGATCAACCCAAAGCAAAGACTATATATAAATCTATACAGTCAATATTGGTACAATAAATAAAGGAATTTTTCTGCAATTATATTCTCACTTGTTTTGATTTGTTTATATGTAAGGGAAACTACTCTTTTTACTTGACGGAAGCCATTTGTAAATATACGGTATTTTTTTCTTTTAATATCCTAGTTTTAACTTTGAATTATTGTACCGATTACGTTCTTGTGAATAATACATTGGTTTTTAAGTTTTTAATTCGTTAGCTCTATAATACTTAGTTGTTAATTGTTTATTTTTTTCATTAACTTATCTGTAGGTTGATTGTCTATTTTGTTTCGAATAGACGGAAACTGCAAATGTCATTAACAAGTATTTATAAATTCTGAATTCTCATTTGAATTAATGCTGAAGTGTATTTATATATATTTCTCTGTTTTTGATCGGTCTGGTGTTTGGTTAATTTCTTTCTTTCATAATCTAATTGTTTGCTCCTTCCTGGGCTGTTGTAAAGGTCTTTA
>NC_142948.1:25832959-25847959 GCF_046866305.1 Octopus bimaculoides | reverse complement strand
AATTCTCACGTTTACATTTACGCTTAATATTGGTTTCAAATTTTGGAATTCTGGCTCAAGACCAGCAAGGTCGAATGAGGGTGCAAGACGATTATATTAACCCCCATTACTCAAATGGTACTGAATTTATCGACCCTGAAAGGGATGTAAGGCAAAGTCGACTTCGACGGAATATGAACTCAGAATGTAAAGACGGACGAAATGCTGCTAAGCATTTTGCCCTCGTTGCCAACGATTCTGCCAGCTTGCTGTCTTATTTATGCGTAAGAGAACATCCATCCACACACACACACACACACACACACACATACTGCTTAATTACCTTAAGAATACTGCTTTTGTCTGTGATATATATGTTTATTTCTCTTGTATGATTCTAATTACATTGGTGTCCAGAATGTAGCTGATTGCCACAACAGAACTTATGTTTTCTTTGTGTTCCCGCATAGCTATAACATGATGGGTGTTTTAGTTTTTATGTTTCTCCAGTATTTACTCTGACTCGTCTTTCTTAGTGTAGTCAACTTTTGTATGTATATGTGTACGCATATAAGTGTGTATGTAATACATATCTGTGTATGGTTGGATGGTTGTTCTCGTTCTCTTTTTAACTTAGAGTAATTTTTGACCGCTCACCAAATTGGTAGCAAGATTGTGAAGGAAAGTATCTGGTTTTAACCACCATTCTTTAAATCTTAAGGTCTAATAGATTTTATGCTCCCAGATATCGCGAGGATTTGTGGCGTATGAAGATCCCAAGATCCCAAGTTCAACCATATTTTGCTCCCGACTAGTTGTATGTGTGTATGCATTTATGCATGTATGCACACATATATATATATGTATGTATGTATGTATGTATGTGTATATATATATATATATATATATATATATATATATATTTCTGTTGATTCACCGAGGAGCGATGAATTACAGAACTCAATACGCAAATGTAGTGTATACGCTAATACATTATCATACGAACGCGCACACACATGTACATAAACACACATACATACACACACACACACACACACACAGAAGCACGACACACTCACACTTATACAGAGAAAGACAGAGAGGATGAGTGAGAGTGAGTGAGTGAATAAGTGAGTGAGTGAGTGAATAAGTGAGTGAGTGAGTGATGAGTGAGTGAGTGAGTGAGCGAGCGAGAATTACACCTGAAATGAAATGAGAAATACGGAAACCTACAGGAAATAGCGCCATTAAGTGATTTTATAGCATATATGTTTTTACAGAGATGATGTTGACAGTGATGATGATGGGGTGGGGTGGGGTATTGGTAATGGTGGTGATGGTGGTGGCTGTGATGGTAGTGGTAGTGTTGGTTGTGGTAATGAGGATGGTGTTGATGATGGTGATGACAGTAGTGGTGGTTGTGGTGATTGCAGTTGTGGTGGTGGTAGTGGTGGTGGTAATCGTGTTGTATTAATGCTAGTAGGGGTGATAGTGGCAGTGGTTGTGGCGGTGGTGGTTGTGGTAGAGATGGTGGTGGTAGTGATAGATAATTATGGTGGTGCTTCAGTAGTAGTAGTAGTAGTAGTAGTAGTAGTAGTAGTAGTAGCAGTAGTAGCAGCAGCAGTAGTAGTGGTGGTGGTGGTGGTGGTAACAGCAGCTGTAGTAGCATAGTGGTTGCGATGATAATCGTAGTGTCGGTGATAGTAGTGCTGACAGTTTGGGTGGTGGAACAACGAAGTGGGAGTGGTAGTATAGGTGTTGTTTGCAGTGGTAGCTTTGGCGATTGAGACGCGGTAGTAGTAGTGGATTTTAACCGTGACGATATTGGTTGTAGTAATGGTGGTGGTTTTGGTGGTGGCAGTTGCTGATGGTTGTAGATATGGAGGTAGTTCTGGCTTCAATTGCTGCTGCTGCTACTACTACTACTACTACTACCACTACTATTACCACTAATGCTGCTGCTACTACAGATTTTAATGAAAAATTTTGTTCTCAAAAAAGATTTTGTATATTTTCTCTACATACAGTTTGAAAATATTTTCATCTACTTAGCGAAACGTTTGTGAGGGTGCATTAGTGGCTAGGGTGTTGCACTCACGACCCCGAGATCGTGGTTTCAATTCCTAAACCGGGCGGAGCGTTGTGTTTTCGATCAAAACACTTCATCTGACGTTGCACCGCGATCACTGACGCGTGACACACCATGCGCCTTTTTAGGCAACGTCGATTTGACAAAGAGAGTGACCGAATGTCTCGGTACGTACATAAACGAATCATTTGTGCAGGTCGTTCGGCAAAGGCTGAACACTCATATGCTATCTTCGTCGGGGAGAGTCTGTCACTTAGTGAAAAGTATATATTATATTGAAACCGTGGAGGCGCAATGGCCCAGTGGTTAGGGGAGCAGACTCGCGGTCATAGGATCGCGGTTTCGATTCCCAGACCGGGTGTTGTGAGTGTTTATTGAGCGAAAACACCTAAAGTTCCACGAGGCTCCGGCAGGGGATGGTGGCGAACCCTGCTGTACTCTTTCACCACAACTTTCTCTCATTCTTACTTCCTGTTTCTGTTGTGCCTGTAATTCAAAGGGTCAGCCTTGTCACACTGTGTCACGCTGAATATCCCTGAGAACTACGTTAAGGGTACACGTGTCTGTGGAGTGCTCAGCCACTTGCACGTTAATTTCACGAGCAGGCTGTTCTGTTGATCGGATCAACTGGAACCCTTGACGTCGTAAGCGACGGAGTGCCAACAACAACAATTGAAACCGTGGCAAATATTGGAGTTATTTCCCTTTTATGTGACACTAAATATATAAAAACACATTATCATTTACTATTATAAGAGTGATCAGCGTGGTGGGTTGGCAGACGTGTTAATTCGTTGGAAAAATTGCTTTGCGCCATTTGTTGAGGATCTTTATATTCTGAGTTCAGTCTCTGCGAGGTTAGTTTTGCCTCTTGTCCTTACGGATTCGATTAAATAATTACCAGTTGAACTCTGAGGGTTAATGTAATCGACTTCCCAATAAAAATGGTGACCATTGTGCCAAAATTTGAAAATATTACCGTTCCTGCGAGCTGGCGGAATCGTTAGCACCCCGGGTATAATACTAAACTGCGTTTCCGCCGTTGTTGATTTTTACTTTTATCCTTTTGGTGTCGGTGAAATAAGTACCAGTTACGCACAGAGGTAGATGTAATCGACTTGTACCATCCCCTCAAATTTCAGACCTTGTGTCTATGGTGTAAAGGATTATTATTATCATTATTATTATTATTATTATTATTATTATTTGATGAAAACACACAGCTTATTTTGCCGAGTATGGTGGAAAGAGTCAGCTGTCCACAGCCAGCAGACTAACGTGACACTTGTTTACTGGTCATGCTTCAAGGACCCTGCGAAGAACTTTTGCAGTTCCAAGCAATGCTGATTTTTGTAGGTGTTCTACCTTCACACTTGCACCGATCTTCTTCAGCCACGTTGGTAGTCGGGCGCTGATACTTTCAAGTGCACCAATTACTATTGGTATCAGTTCTACTTTCCTCATTGACCACAACCTTCGTATTTCCTCTCCTTGTAGACCACAATCCTGTATTATTATTATGATTATTATTATTATTTCTGTTTATCACAGGTTTTGTTAGAGCTCCTTGAGTCTTACATGCGTAGTGGGCCTACTGCCTGCAACCTACGGTACCATGCTATCCATTCTTTTCAGCTATCTAATACTTTCCTGGTTATTCTGGCCGTGCCAACGAAGCAAACCTTTTGTAACAGTTCTACTGGGCACTCTATTCCAATTTCCTTTATATTCCCCTTGATGCCTTCTGATACTGTTCCCAAGGCCCCAACAATAATTGACACTATCTTCGCCGCCTTCATTTTCTATAGCCTGTCTATTTCGTACTTAAGAGGGTTATATTTATCTATCTTTGCGCCTTCCTTCTTGACTATTCGTGGGGCAAAGGGCCATGCAACATCAGCTATATAGCGTATGTGGTGCATCTTGTCCACCACCACTAGATCCGGTCTGTTATGCTTTAGCAACTGATCTGTTTGGATTAGGAAATCCCAAATGATCTTGCTAGTCTCCGACTCCGCCGCTCTCAGCAGTTTGTGCTCATACCACGTCTTGCCTCTCTCTAGACCCCACTTTTCACACAGTTTCCAATGTAGCACTTTCGCTACCTGATCGTGTCACCACACCTTGTAATGGTTTGGGCAACCCGAGGGCATTCGTTCGTGAAATGGGCAATGGTTTCATCCACTCTCTTGCAGATGTAGCACAGCAGAGACATGTGCTCATTCCTAAGGTTTACTCTCCAGTTCGTGGCCAAAGCTTGGTCTTGCGCTGCTACTATAGTGCTCTCGATTATTATTATTATTATTATTATTATTGTTCAGTAGTTTTATTTTTATAACGTGCTTTCACTTCACTACCGAGCGCAGCTCTGTGTGCCTTGGGTATGTGCTGTGGTTTGCTGTGATGCTCTTGTGGTTACTGTATTGAAAGTGTTTTGCGTAGGATGTGTGCAGTGCCCAGTAGTGCAATTTTCTGTATGTTATATATATTTGTAAGTCCTGGTGTTTTTGTTATGTATTTGTCTAAATATTTTTTTATTATACCTAAGGCACCTACTATGATAGGAATTGTTTCTGTTTTTAGATTTCACATTCGAGTTACCTCTATTTCCAGGTCATTATTATTATTATTATTATTATTATTATTATTATTATTATTATTATGCGGATATATGAAGATTTGAACACGCCATTCTTTCATCTCTCACCTACTTTTACCGATATACCTTATATGAAATATTGGAGGGAGAAGAAAGCAGACAAATGAAAGACCGACTCATAAAGCCTTCCTACCCCTCGACCTCACCCGAATACCACTCCAGCTCCGCCCTCAACCACCCTTCATCCTTCATCCATCAGTTAAGACCGAACCCCGATTATGTCAGTCGGTGTGAAAGTGTGTTCCGGGTGACTCCGTACACTATGTAGAGATGCTAGTGAAACAGTGGAGACACATCTATCACTTCACAATGTCTGACATGTATGGAATCCATTTTATGGTGAGATTCACGTCTTTATTCGCATTCGACTTCCGGAACAATCCTTCCTTTTCATTTACATCATTTCTCACTCTCTAGCTCTTTCTCTCTCTCTCTCTCTCTCTCTCTCTCCCTCTCTCTCTCTCTTTCTCTTTCTCCCTCTGTATGCCACCCTTTCTTTTGCTGTCTCCCATACTCTCTCTCTCACACACACACTCTATCAAGTGTCTGCCTCTCTCTCTCATTTTCTTTCTCTATATATGTGTGTATGTGTGTGTGCACGCGTGTATGTATGCATACTCAAAAATGCATATATATATATATATACATACATACATACATACATACATACAGATAGACAGATATGTATAATACATACATATATTTACACAGGGTCATAGACATAAACACACTCATCTACATATATGTATGTGTGTGTATGTATATATATATATATATATAGTGTCTGTCTGTAAGAAAGGAACGCCAGTCGGTTGGATGATTATCTTTTTACAGTTGAGTGGACTGGAGCAACGTAAAATGAAGTGTTTTGCTCAAAAGCATAACATACCGCCTGTCTAGGAATCAAAGTCACGATCTTACATGCACCAACCGAAAAGCTAATCCACAAAGTGGGGACGAATTCATTTTAAATTTCGAATGTTACGTGGGAATTGAAGTTTCGCCTATCAACTTACCCAACATGCTGAATAAGTCAACGTAAACATACATACATACATATAAATATACATATTATATATGGGTAAATTCAGGTGTTCTGATGATTTCAAAGCGTTTCGAATGCTTTTTATGCTTTGATACTGGTGATACGTTTCCATCCTCAGTCTCAAGCTCCTTACAAACTTTGTAGACGAAAGATCTGGCAAATTTAAAAAATCGAGATATTTCTAAATTGCTCTACTCGGCATTTATAACCACAATAATAGCATGCCTCTTCATTTCTTGAGTAAGCTGAGGGTCTGCCATTATTATTTTCTGAAACAAAGATCATACAGAGTTAACAAAAAAATGCAGCAATGTCCCAAAAAAGGTATTTCCTCAAATACCTTACGGACCTTATATAGTCATATATTGCGTTTCAATTTATCTTGCTTATACCTACAGTACTCTGTGTGTGTGTGTGTGTGTGTGTGTGTGTGTGTGTGTGTGTGTGTGTGTGTACATGCGTGTGTGCATGTGTGTGTCTTTCCCGTTTTCCCTCTCTCTCTCTCTCTCTCAGACTTCTCTGCCCCTACCTCATTGTCCTCTCTCTCACACTGCCTCTCTCACACTCTGCTTCTCTCCCTCCCCCCCACACTTTATCTTTTATTCTATTCCTTTTTACCCTCTCAATCTGTATTTCTCCTCGTTTCTCGTCCACTCCTTAAACTATTGTCTTCCTCACTCACTAACCCTGTCAATCATCACTCTGTAACGGAGCTGAGAGTAGGGTAGCACACAAATTCTCATTTGTCATTGTCATCATCATCATCATCATCATTATTATTATTGTGGATGCGCTGCCTAGTGGTTAGGGTGTTGCACTCACGATCGCGAGATCGTGGTTTCAATTCCTAGACCGAGAGGTGCGTTGTGTTCTTGGACAAAAACACTTCATCTCGCGTTGCTCTGCAATCACTTCAATACCTGAGGTATGGTTACACCTGTGTGCACCTGTTCAGGTAACGTCGATTTGATGGAGTGACAGGTGAGCTAATGTATAAGCAAATACATTTCGTCACTATGACATCGAAAAATACCTTAGGAATGAGAATCCAGGTTCGATATTTCCCAAAGAGACATGATGAAGGCTGGAGGGTATATCAGCCGAAACGATGTGTCAACAACAAACAAGATGAGAACAAATATCCGTCAAATGTAAATACTGTAAATAATGTTTAATTATTTCAGTTTTCGTGTTTATTAATTTTTTCAGTTTTGTATGATTTGTTACAAAAATATTATCAGATTCAATACGAGGTTTCATCGTTTCACTTTTTTTGTTTTTTGTTTTATTAAGGGCTAAACGGTTTTTTTAGTTGATGGAGATAACGAAAAGTACCGATATTTTTCATAAAACGTGGGGAGATAACCCAATATTTTAATGGGGGTGAGATAACCAAAAAGTACCCGCGATGGTTCACGATGTTCCTTTGTGGCTTTCAAAGTGAACAGTCCAACAGAACAGACTTTTAGTTCTCATGTTACATCCGCCCCACTCGGATTTTGTGTTGTTTCTGCTGTTGTTGTTGCTGTTGATTTTATCATTTGTTTTCTTTTTTTTTTTTTTGGTTCTATTGTTTTATATTTGTTTTTATTGTCATTTCTCTGTTTTCTGCTCTTCCATCTTCGTCAAAGTTTGATTGCGCGCGTACATGCGTGTGCGTGCGTGTGCGTGTGTGTTTGTGTGTGTGTGCATTTCGGCTACAGAAATCAGCATCCTTCGCCACACACATACACACGCACACACAGGTAGACATGCACACACACACACATAAACTCACACTCAATCGCATACACACGCACACACACATGCTCACACACTATGTACAAATACATCTTTCTCTCTCTCTCTCTCTTCCTCTCTCCTTACACACACACACATGTATATATATATATATATATATATATATATATATATATATATATATGTGTGTGTGTGTGTGTGTGTGTGTGTGTGTGTGTGTGTGTGTGTGTGTGAATATATATATATATATGTATACACACACAAGTGTATGTATGTATATATGAATGTACGTGTGAATGGCTACTTCACTCTCACTCTCTCCATATATATAATATATATATCAATACACATATATGCATATTTATATACATACGTGTACGCGTCTATGTTTGTGTGTGTGTGTGTGTGTGTGTGTGTGTGTGCGCGTGTTCGTTTCCAGCGTTAAGTACTTTCTCTGTACCTAAGGGACCTCCTTCACACGGAATACCGATCTCATTCTCGCCGTTATTCTTCAACGAAATATTTCTTGACATAATTTACACATAAGTGCTTAGTGACTTTTAGCATTGTATAACCTACACCAATAGCGCGGTAGATAGATAGACAGACAGATAGATAGATAGATAGATAGATAGATAGATAGATAGATACATAGATAGAGATAGACTGACACAGAGAGAGTGTGTGTTCGTGTATCTTTGCGCTAATATATGTGTGTGAATGTTTAAGTTTTTAAGGACTATGACCTTTTTAGGAGACTCCACGCCTCATGAGAAGAAAAGAAGAAGGTGCCCTTAGACTATATATATATATATATTTGTTTGTCCATTGATTCAACGAGAATCATCTTGTCGTCTTTAAGGACGACTGAGGATTTGCACGATGATCTTGTTTAAAGTGAAGAAGAATTGCCCAACGTCAGACACATTCTTTCGTCCGAGACCATCTTCAATCCAGCGGCAAGACCAGCTCGAGACAACTAGGTATGGAGGCATTCGCAGTGGACGATCAAGATGTCTTGCTTGTCACATCGTGCTCTCTGCACACCACAATGCGTTGCTGCAACCACTTTCCCCTCCGTTGAACCATAAAGATTTCTCCCGCAGAGTCAACCGGGTCTGAATTCACGTGTATAGAAAGGCAGGCTCTAACATGCTAATTAATACATAACTGGGCCCCTGATAGGTGCTACTACACTGGGTCAAAGTGAACCTGGGAAATATAATGGTTTCAGATTTTCGCACTAGGTCAACAACTTCGAGGTAAATCGATTACATCGATCTCAATACTCAATTAGTACTTATTTTATCGGTCTCGAAGGTCGAAAGGTAAAGTTGACCTCGGTGGCATTTGAACTCAGAACGTAAAGATTGACGAAATACCGCTACGTATTTTGCCCAGCATGCTTACAATTCTGCCAGCTTGCCGCCCTTACCTGGGAAGAGGTGATTCCACACTCCTCAAAAACCCCAGGAACTCCTGATCCAGGGGTCCACTGGTTGTAGTCTAGAGGCATACTCAGGATAACAGACCGCATAATTAAGACCAATGCTTGCAACATAGCAGACTGTACTGAAGAAATCCAGTGTAGCAGGCGGTGGTAATAAGTTAGGTGACAATTCAAGATTACCCTCCAACAAGCGTGCACCTTGCAGCTTCTGTTTACCGAAGTCCACTCGGTAGAATTTGGTTATCATGGTACTACGGTGAAAAGACAATTATCCAAGGTGCTACGTAGCGAGATTGAACCCAGAGTTACATTGTTGGGAAGCCGAATTTCTTGATCATGTAAACATGCCTGCACCCACGTTCTCTTCCTCTTTGTGCGTTTGTGAGTGTTTTTGCGCGTGTGTGTAAAGTTTGTGGTTGTGTTTGTGTGTTTGTATGTTTGAGTGTCATTCCTGTCTCACAAAAAAAAAAGACTAAAACTTCACTGATGATAAGTCTGAAACATATTCACAGTTGTCGCCCCTGTCTAATAAGTCTAAAACATATTCTGTTAAAGATCAGTCAAATCTTCGCTGATGAGGATTAACAAGGACCGAACATGTCTCTAAATAACACAACTGTCTTCTAAAAATCAGTCTACCCTTCACTGAGGAGGACTAATATAGTGTGTGTGAGTGTGTATGTGTATGGGTGTTTTGTGTATGTCTGTCCGTGTTGTTTGTACATCATTTTTAGAAATCATACTTTTTGCTAGTTATAATATATAGTCTAAACTTTAAGTTATCGTTCTTGCGTGTATTTGGTTTAATAAAACATTGTTTGAGAATGTGTACCTTAAATTGATACTGATATTCTTGGATCCCTGGAGCAACGTTGCTCAACATGTTGGGTAGCTCAGAGATCAGGGACTTATTCGACGTTGCCCCGCTATTTCGCATTAAAAGTTCGCAGCTCCGTTACTACAAAACATGTGATTAGGATGCTGCTGGAAAGAAACTGAAAATGGATTCTTCAATCCAAGCCAACAAGTAAGAGTTCTACGGGTAGACTAAGAACGAGATGATTGAATAAAATCCATAGTTTCAGTTGGTCACGCTTGGGAATCCAACTGGGAAATCTAATGACAGTTACTTTTTATAGGACACTATGGAAGAGATACCTGAGGGCGCTACACCCACAAGCCTTTCAGGAATAGTGAGTGGAGACAGATAGATAGATAGATAGATAGATAGATAGATAGTGTTAGTATATATATATATATATATATATATATATATATATATGTATGTATGTATGTATGTATGTATGTATGTATGTATGTATGTATGTATGTATGTATGTATGCCCAACTCTTCGAAACGCCGGTGTTAAAACGGGGGTAGCTGATGAAGGAAAATGTGGCTTGTGTGTTTTCTGTACTCTGGTTATTATTATTTTCTTGTCTACGTTTTGTTTGCAGTGTCCTGTACCCAGATAAGCACCTATATATACAGGTAGACGTAGGTATGCACATACCTGTACGTATATATGCATATACTCATTTATTATTTGTTTTATATATATATAGCTTTACTTCTCCAGTATGCTTGTATTTTGTGGAGGCACGTGGCTTAGTGGTTTGGGTGTCAGCATCATGATCCTAAGATTGTAGTTTCGATTCCTGGACCGGGTGACGCGTTGTGTTCTTGAGCAAAACACTTCATTTCACGTTGCTCCAGTCCACTCAGCTGGCAAAAATGAGTAACGCTGCGATGGACTGGCGTCCCGTCCAGCTGGGGAACACATACGCCATAGAAACCGGGAAACCGGGCCCATGCGCAGGATTGGAAACATGGAACATCAACAGGGCACTTCACGCACATGGCACCCTGTTGATGCTTCATGTTACCAACATGAAGCATCAACAGTGCGCCGACAATAATTTTAATGTTCTTCTCTTTTCCTCCGCTAAATTGGACAAAATGGTTTTCATGAAATATTAGACGCTACTTATAATGCATTAGTAGTGTCAAGATTTTATCGTCGGAAAATGGCCTAATACAAAGATAGAAACCCAGTATGGTCAAATCTGATCAATCTGCATTTGGGGTGGGGGTCATAGTTGGCGTCGAAACTTTTTTTTGTCAACAGCAATTCGAGGAGCCTGATTAATGTTTGTTACAAATTTGGAGTAAAACGACTGGATACTCTTCAAGTTACAGGCCTTAACGCTGCTAAAATGCTTTTGAAATGTGGTTTATCTGCCCCTGGGCCCGCATTAGACAAGAAGTTGAAATTCTTTTTTTTGCCCATGACACTCCATGGACCCCATGTAATGCATGTGTAAATTTTCATTAAAATCGGTTGGGAGGATCTCGAGTTTTAACGACATGACAAACACACGGACAGATACCCATCCTCTGTTTTATATATATATAGACATGCCTGTGTAAGTCGGCGAACATGGATCTGTGGTTAAAAAGCTTGCTTTGTAACCATGTGGCCTCGGGTTCAGTCCCACTGCGCGGTACCGTGGGCAAATGTCTTCTACTATAGGCTGCGAGTGAATTTGGTACACGGAAACTGTGTGGAAGCCCATTATATATATATATATATATATATACACACGAGTGGGTGGACAAATGAAAGTACCACGAAATTTGAATCAAACTATTTTGATCCATATATATATATATGTATGTGTGTGTGTGTGTGTGTGTGTGTGTGTGCGCGCGTGCGTGTGTGTGTGTGTGATATTATCTATATCTATCAGTCTCTCTCTTTCTCCCTGCCTCTCCCCCCTCTCTCTCTCTCTCGATATATATATATATATATATATATATATATATATAGATAGATATACAGATAGATAGATAGATAGATAACAATGGTTCTGCATTTTGTAGAGGGGCGAACCTCTTGTAAGAGGCAAAAAAAAAACACATGTGACTGTGTTTTTGTCGTCTTTGCTTCCATTAAAACTAACATCTCGACAACGACAACGATGACGACAAAGACAAGGAAGACGACGTCAACATCACAAACAAATAACAACAAATAATAAAGCAAGATCACAAGAAAGAGAGAGAGTGTGTATGTGTGAGAGAGGATGAGAGGAAATATGAGAGTGAGAGAGAGTGAGACGTGGAGACAGACAGATAGATAGATATATAGAAAAATGTAATAAGAAACAAAAAACAGAAAACAAAAATGTCTTGAGTGGGTGCAAGCGAACGTGTAAGTAAAAAGCTTTTTCTCGACTTTAGCTTGGTTATCCTCTCTCTCTGTCTCTTGCCCTCACTTTCTCCATCTCTCGCTCGCTCTCCCCCCCCCTCTCTCTCTGTCTCCCGAAGAATCAATTGGTAAGACGTAATAAGAATGGCTACAGCTACACGCTTGCCTGCTTCTCTGGCCAGGACAAATTTCTGAACAAGTGAAGCTTAGCAATTCTATTTGTCACTTGATCTTGTTCGAATACAAATTAAAAGGTTAGTTAGAAATGTCACATCGAAAACATCTGCAACAAATGCTTTTAACTCATATGAAAATATTGATTAAGTCTAAAACTGTGAAACAATAATTTCGTTGACCTTTCAATATGGAGTAAAATGCCGGCACTTTACGAAGACGATTTTTCTTCTATTCCAGTTTTGTTGAGTATTTCACCTCCTTGACATTAAGACCTGGTCCTCCTGCGACCAATCCCGAAATCTTAAGAGTTCTTTCCGCTCTAGAGAGTATTAAGAAATATGTGATTTTCGCTAAAGTTTCTCGTTTTGATCAAAGAAAAACGTGTACTTTTAAGAGCCGGGGAAACATCGCCTATGTTGACCTTTTTGTTTTTAGCATTTTAAAACCAAGTTGTTTCGCTAAAGAATTCGCTAAAGAATCACAGTTCCATTATTGAGGTTTATCGATGTTGTTTATGTTTGCGTTTGCTGCCAAACACTCACAACTAACATCACTTCCAAAACTGTTATATCTGGCTTTCCTTTATGCCTAACACTTGTTTATCAACTAATCCTCGCCGACGCTGTTTTTATTCGCCTTAAATCCGAGATACAATATTTTTTCCTTTCTTTCTTTTCTCTCTCTCTCTCTCTCTCTCTCTCTCTCTCTCTCTTTCTTTCATCCTTTCTTTCTTTCTACTCTTCGACCACGGATGCTTCCCCACTACCACCATGACCACCACCACCACCACCTTTTAATCATCTTCGTCGTTCACTCATCTAGCATCTATGTTCCGTTCATCTTTCTCTTCTTCGTTCCTTTCTACCTTTTCTTTTTGCTCTTCTGAATAATGCAACCGGAATATATATATATATATGTATATATATATATATATATATATATATATATATATATATATATATAAATGTATGTTATATATATATTATATCTAGATATTACGTATATATGTGTATATATATATATATATATATATGTATATATATATATGTATATATATATATATATATATATATATATATATATATATATATGTATATATATATATATATATATATATATGTATATATATATATGTATATATATATATATATATATATATATATATATATATATATATATATATATATATAAAAATGTATGTTATATATATATTATATCTAGATATTACGTATATATGTGTATATATATATATATATATACGTATATATGTATATATATATATATACACATATATACATATATATATATATATATATATATATATATATATATATGTACTATATATATATATATATATATATATATATATATGTACTATATATATATATATATATATACTATATATGTACTATATATATATATATACTATATATATACTATATATATATATATACTATATATATATATATATACTATATATATATATACTATATATATATATATACTATATATATACTATATATACTATATATATACTATATATACTATATATATACTACATATATATATATATATATACTATATATATACTATATATACTATATATATACTATATATATATATATATACTATATATATACTATATATACTATATATATACTATATATATATATATATACTATATATATACTATATATATATATATATACTATATATATATATATATATATACTATATATATATATATACACATATATACATATATATATACTATATATATATATATATACACATATATACATATATATATACATATATATATATATATATACACATATATACATATATATATACATATATATATATATACTATATATATATATATATACACATATATACATATATATATACTATATATATATATACTATATATATATATATATACACATATATACATATATATATACTATATATATATATACACATATATACATATATATATACTATATATATATATACACATATATACATATATATATACTATATATATATATACACATATATACATATATATATACATATATATATATATATGGAAAGCAGGGAATTTATGGAGGTCCCTCCCAGGAATCTTACACATCACAAACGTGAGTGTGTACTTACTGAACTGTAAGAAATGGAGGGATGGAGAGGTAGGGCGAGGGAGTGAGGCAGAGGGAGATCATCCTCCACCCACACCCAACACCGCCACCACCACCCCACATTTATCCCATTCTGTTGGATGTCCCACATTCCACCCGGATACCCCCACCATATACCACATACACACCTACACACACACATTGCGTCATCCAGGCACCAGCGAAGATATTTTAGTGGCTTTATGAAATACGTGTGTACTTTCTTCATAAACAATAAGGCCTGTCTACCTGTCTGTCTGCCTGTTTGCCTGCCTGCCCGCCTGCCCGCCTGTCTACCTGTCTGCCTGCCTTCCCGCCCACCTCTGTTCTAACTCACGCCTTTCTGACCTTTGCCTTATGGAAACTTCTTGATCGCCATCAGTTCTGCAATGAGAGCCTCTAGAGTGCCGCTGCAAAAATTGCTGGAATTAGCAACCAAATTCTTCCTCATCTCATCGTATTCATACTT
>NC_142948.1:25817959-25825459 GCF_046866305.1 Octopus bimaculoides | reverse complement strand
TACGTGTGTGTGTGTGTGTGTGTGTAAACGAATAGTATAAGAGAGGGATTCAAAGAACCCTGTAGCTATCACAGAAAGCACGTCTTACGCACTCGGCTAACAGTCGACATAGTAATCTATTACAGAGAAGTGTAATATAGAATATCCATGCATCTGAAATCCAATCCAGAACATCCGGTCGATGAAATTATTTCATGAGAAGTATATAAACCATAGAAATTCATTTATATTATATTTCATTATATATATATATATATATATATATATATATATATATATATATATATATATATATATATATATATAGGGAGAATTCACGAAAAAAAACGAAAGACGAAGGTAGGTAGTGTAGACAACAAACAGATGTATTAGTATAACGCTCGGGAAATGAAGAAGTCTTTAACGTCTCGAGCCTACGCTCTTCCACAGAAAGAAACAGACAAAGAAACAAAGAAAGAAAATAAAGAATGTGTAGTGGCTAGCGATCTATCATGGCGATATATATATAGGCGCAGGAGTGGCTATGTAGTAAATAGCATGGTTATCAACCACATGGTTCCGGGTTCAATCCCACTGTGTGGCACCTTGGGCAAGTGTCTTCTACTACAGCCTCGGGCTGGCCAAAGCCTTGTGAGTGGATTTGGTAGACAGAAACTGAAAGAAGCCCGTCGTATATATGTATATGTGTGTGTGTCTGTGTTTTCCCCCCACTACCACCGTCGCTTGACAACCGATGTTGGTGTGTTTACGTCCCCGTAACTTAGCGGTTCGGCAAAATACACCGATGGAATAAGTACTACGCTTCCAAAGAATAAGTCCTGGGATCGATTTGTTCGACTAAAGGTGGTGCTCCAGCATGGGCGCAGTCAAATAAAAGAAGAACGTACACATATATATATATATATGTGTGTGTGTGTGTTTGTATGTGTGTGTGTGTCTTTGTGTGTGTATACATCACTGGTCACAATGCGCTTTGCATCGTTTCAGCTTATGAACGGTGCCACCGCGCTGGCTAGGCGAGCAGACTAACATTGTCCCTGATCGGAAGGCCAGTCCGTCGTCGGTTTACCCACTTGCAGCCGAGTGGACTGGAGCAACGTGAAATGAACACAACGCACCGCTCGGTCCGGCGATCGAACTCACTATCTAGCGATCGTGAGTCCAACAACCTGACCACCCACCCACCCACACAGTCACATGAGCTCGTAAATACGTCTGTGTGTAGGCATCATCTGTTTATATGAATGTGTGAGTGTGTGTCTGTGAGTGAGTGTTTATGCATATCCGTGTGTATATATATATATATATATATATATATATATATATATATATATATATATATATATGAAAACGAATTTCTATATCTAAATCTATGTGTTTAGTTAATTATCGGACAATATATATATATATACAAACACACACACACAAATGCACACAATTATTCCTATACACACACGCGCACACATGCATATATATATATATATATATATATATATATATATATAGAGAGAGAGAGAGAGAGTGTGTGTGTGTGTGTGTGTGTGTGTGCATATATATACACACATACCACACACACACATACCACACACACACACACACACACACACAGCCATATCAATGTGAATAACTTGAAGTCGCCTTTCATAAAATTTTAGTATCGGTTCCAAAGAACAATGACTCTTGTTGAATGCCTTTTTCCTTCCTTCGTTCTGCCGTACTTACTCGACGCCATGTTGGCACATTTCCCATAGGGCATGGCTACTGCTGCCCTTTCTCCTCCTCCTCCTCCTCTCATCATCCTTGTCTTCGTTTCTCTCTCTCTCTCGTTCTCTATAACTCCACCACCCACCTCATTCGGCTGGCTCGTATTCATAACACATCGAAAACTGGTTATAAAGAAGAGATTTGCTGTATATATATAGCTAACACAGGTTTCGATCTCTCTTCAACGGCATTTCCACTCGAACGAACAATTTAAATCTCGAGCAGACTTTTACAGCATATCAGGATCACCCTCGCTCACCCCTGTTTTTGAAATTTACCGTTTCCATTGTTGGGGTCTTTTTTTCTTTTCCTCCTCTCGCTCTCTTTATCTGGCCATCACTTTTCCTTCGCTCTTTCGCTGTCCCTTTCTCTCTCATTCGCTTCTGGTATGGGATGTAAATTGTCAAAGACAGAATCGGGGCACTTCCGCTTTGTTGACTTGTCTAGTGACGTCAGCGCATGCTCATGCCTGGCTGGATAATGTTAACAATGGAAAGCTTCAAGAACAAGATGGCGACGAAGAAGACGTCGACGGCAAATTTTTCGTAGCTCGGTTAATTTGTCGTCAACTGGTGTTGTCAGACCAGTTCTTTCGGTCTTTCAGAGGAACTTTCAGGCTTTGGCAGAACGAAAACTCTACACAATTACAGCCAGGAATTAGCCGTAAACTCTTGAAGTGCAGTTTTGTTGAGAATACGGTGATCAGATATAGTTTGTATCTACTAACAGTTGGTTTATTACGTACAATAGATACACCGTTCGTTCAGTTGACCGTATGGCCTGAGAATAAACAAACGAGAGAATTTGTACAGAAATTTCTTTAAAACAGCCGAACCTATGAAGTGTATGTGTGTGCGAATACATATTATATGTATATATGTATGTGTGTATGCATGTATGTATGTATGTATGTATACGTATGTGTGTATATATATATATATATATATATATATATATATATATATATATATATACATACAGAGACATCTACATACATACACAAACACACACATATATATGTATATATATATATATATATACACATATCGATGTATATATGTATATATATATATATATACATATCGATACATATATGTATATATATATATATATGTGTGTTTGTATGTGCGTGTGTATATGTGCCTATATGTTTTATGTGTGTGTGTATATATATATATCTATATATATATATGTATGTATATATATATAAATATTTATATGTATGTATATATATATAAATATTTATATGTATGTATATATATATAAATATTTATATGTATGTATATATATATAAATATTTATATATATGTATATATATAAATATTTATATATATATATGTGTGTGTGTGTGTGTGTGTGTGTGTGTGTGTGTATGTGTGTGTGTGTGTGTGTGCGCACATATACACACATATGCATACATACAAGCGCATAAAGGGAACGAAAGACAGTAAAACAGAAGCAGAAACGAAAAAGAGATGCAATTAGGGTGTGTGTGTGTGTGTTTGGTCGTGCGCACGCACCTGTATATGCATTCATACATAAACATACATCTATAGAAAAATATAGATATACATGCATATAATACGTAAGTGATCTCAGATCGCACAACTTTACTTCCACCAAGCAAAATATTTAATCACTGAGCGTGCAAAATAACCCCACAAAAATAATCGGTGCTATGAATTCATATATTTCTCGATTAAACAAGTCATACCATACGAAACGCAAGTTTTTTTTTACCACACCATACCTCCATTACGGAGCGAATTACAACTCTGCTGCTCTGGAGCGAAGACAAGAGACCAGCTTCCGAATTGGACGTCACTGTACTGTTCCAATGCTTCCACCTAACTCGTCTAGATTGAGGACTAGGTGCTGCAACAGCTTGGGATTCAAAAGGCCCAATTGCTATATTGCCAAAACATATGTGAGATGTACTTGGAATCGGGGTAGTAGTTTCCAAGAATCAACTTGACATCGTGCTGTCGAAGATACCAGATGAACCTACATCGCGTCAAGACACTCAAAAAAGGGAACTGCAATATCAAACTTTACCCTTCTCCAATCACAAGATAATGGCCACTGAAAAGGTGATAATATTGGCGGTACCCCAGTATGGCCACAAACTTTTAGGTTAAAACGAATAAAAGTATATGTATATGTGTATATATGTATTTATATATTTATCGCCATGAACGGTTTGTATTTTGAACCGAATGTAGTTTTCTGGTGTTATATTTATTTTTCCTGAAGATGTGTAAAGGAATTTTGATTTATTAAGTCCCTTAATGAATTTTTTATACTGAAATATATATTGAAGAAGATAAATATGTTCATTTAATTATACACGTTTTTTGCGTCGTAACTCTTTTATTATTTTATATATATATATATATATATATATATATATATATATATATATATATATATATATATATATATATCGTTTTTCGATTTGGTTTGCAAGATTCTTTATGTGAGTTCGTGTCTATACCCCACAACGCTTGACAACGGGTATTGATTTGTGTGGGTCTCCGTAACGTAGTGGTTCAGGTGAAGATACCAATGGAATGAGAACCTGATTTTAAAATATAAGTGTCGGCAGTAGTAGTAGTAGTAGTAATAGTAGTAGTAGTAGTAGTAGTAGTAATTGTTGTTGTTGATATTGTTGCTGCCGTTCTTGTTGTAGTAGTGATAGTGACTATAGTTATTACTGCAGTAGTAGTAGCATTTGTTTTTGCTGTAGTTACTGCTGCTGCTGCCGCTGTAGTTGTTGTTGTATGCCGGTGTCTGTTGATGATGAAGAAGAGGAAGGAATAGAATAGCCGCGAGCTACGGAATTCGATAAATTCTTTCGGTATTCGGTGTTGGGATAAACTTTTGGAAAGGACTTGAGAAATTAATCGAGCGTCTCCAACTATTTTCTAAATGTCAACCGATGGCTGTGTGTGAGATATCGATGCCGTGTCAATCTTTAAACACCGCACAACATCAGGTAGAAGGGAAGGGCGGGCGGTCACTGCAGTTGACCTCCACACTCTCTGATGTGGAGAGAAGTCGTTGATGGAAAGTAGCTAGAAGTTGAGTGAAATAAATGCTAATACATTTGTCTCATAAATAATTCTCTTTTGGTTTTAGTTAGGGGGGGGGGGGGGTTGTATCCCTATGACGTGTTGTTTTCTGATAGTTATTTTTGTTTATTTATATGTTTTTGCCAGATTTTGCTTCCGTAGGGAAGGCGCTTGGTCTCGTGGGTTGGTTGTTGCACTCGAACTGTGAGACTGTGGTTCCGATTCCCGGACGGGGCGGTGCAGTGCATTTTGGAGCGGGACACTCCATTTCCCGTGGCTCCAGTCCATTCACCAGTATATGTGTTCCAGCGACCCGTAGAGAGGTGAAGGAAGGTTGTAGTCTCCGTCGCTTCTCAGCCATGGAAACCTGCTTAATCTCCGGTCAAGTGCATCCTAATGCTCATGACACACCCAGCTCTAAGTCTCCTTACGGGATTGTGGTTTCGATTCCAAGACCGGGCGGCACGTTGTGTTCTTGAGCAAAACTCTTCATGACCAGTCTGGATTAACCATTTAGCAAAATAAGCATGTGCTTAGGGCATCAAGGGAAGGGGAATACCATTGAAATGGTAAACGGTTTACGGCACAAAAGAAATCACTTTAAACTTGCTAATATAATATTCGGGATGTCTTATCCCAACTAAGTATAGAAGCAGATGAAGGCGGCGAGCTGGCAGAAACGTTACCCCACCGGGCGAAATGCTTAGCGATATTTCGTCTGCCGCTACGTTCTGAGTTCAAATTCCGCCGAGGTCGACTTTGCCTTTCATCCTTTCGGGGTCGATAAATTAAGTACCAATTACGCACTGGAGTCGATATGATCGACTTAATCCCTTTGTCTGTCCTTGTTTGTCCCCTCTATGTTTAGCCCCTTGTGGGCAATAAAGAAATAAGATGTATTACGTAAGATTAATCCTGAAGATATGATCTAAGACTTTGCAATTAAAAAAGGTCGGAGATAAAAAGTGGAAGTATGCAAAAATAAACATTCTTTTCCATCTTACTGTTAGTTTTGTTTCACGTTGAAGAATAAATATTACTTTATGGTTTGTTGCTGTTTATATGAGCTACATATATATGGGGCACCAAAATCTTTAAAGCGCTTAGGGCTTTTATAGGTCCTGTTTCCAGCAATAACTGGAAGTTCACTCTTCGACTGGCTTCCCATTCTGGGGTGGTGTGATCTCAGTCACTTACACGCCATGGAAACCCAGTTAAACTCCGGTTTTATAAGTCCTAGGGCTCACAACATACCTAAGTACAAAGTATTTCTGTTGTTTTGTTGGAGGAGTAAAACAGCTTAGATGGTCAATTTAATATTGGTTTCAAATACTGGTACAAGGCCAACAATTTTGGCAAATCGATTGCATCAGCCCCAATATTCTTACTTTATCGACCCTTAAAAGGATGAACGGCAAAATCGACAAACGGCAGAATTTGAAATAAAAACGTAAGGACTGACGAAATACCGCTAAGTATTTTGACCGGAATACTAACGATTCTGCTAGCTCACCACCTTAATGTTCCATTTGATATTAATATTGATGTTCCTGCTGTTGTTAAGCCTCAGGTCAATCCTTATAGAGCAGACTTATGCTCAAAGGTACACCAACTGTGACCTCATCGGTTTGTCCAAAGACATGTGAACGCAAATGCCTTTTCCTAAAACAAAAAAAGGGTAATATCCTTTTTTCTGCTTTTAAAAAGAAAAAAGGATTTTATCCTTTATATCTATACTGTTCAGTATCTATGCGTTGAATAAAATTTATCTTTCTACTTGTTCTACCATACATTTCAGCGCTTCAAAAAACAAACTTGTTTGCTTACGTACGGCGTAAAAAAGGTAATGATTTGAAGGCAATTTGGTTACTATTTTTAGCCAGCTAGGTGTCCACATTCAGCTGATTTTATTCTTATTGTTGTAGTTGTTGTTGTTGCTGTTCTTCCTCAAACATTGTTGTTGTTGTGAACGAGATGCAGCATTATCTAAATGACCGTTATTTTCTAAAATTAGAGCAGCGATTTGAAGGCCATTTCATTGCTATTTCCAGCCTGTCGGACATCCACAGAGAGACTGTTAACTTTGTCACTGGTGTTGTTGTTCATAATGTCGTTGTCCTCGATGTTGCTTTTGTCACTGCTGTTGTTGTTCTTCTTCTTCTGGACGATATTTTCGTCGTCGTCGTCGCAGTTGCTAGAATTCGCGCCAGCTCTTAGCCAGCCTCACGTGCAACAAACTACCGCGAGGCCAACAATAAACAAGCAACACGTGTACACACATACACACACACACACACACACACACACACACACACACACACACACACACACACGCACACGCACATAAACATTCTACATATACACACATACTCTACAAACACAGACACCCTACAAACCAAAACACACGCTTATATACACGGACAGAGACACGGCAATAGGGGATTGTGCCTCTGGGATTCAAATTACTGTTTAACACAGGGAAAGAAAGAAAGAAAGAAAGAATCTGTACATAGATGGACACAACACGACAACATATATATACATTCATATAAACATACATTCATATATATATGCATGCATATATACATGCATATATACATAAATACAAATAGACAAAGACCTTGCCGATGGATGTACGTGTGTGTGTGTGTGTGTGTGTGTGTGT
>NC_142948.1:25816421-25817459 GCF_046866305.1 Octopus bimaculoides | reverse complement strand
TACATACATGTATGTGTGTATGTATATGTATGTATGTATGTATACATACATACATGTATGTGTGTATGTATATGTATGTATGTATGTATACATACATACATGTATGTGTGTATGCATATGTTTGTATATCTAAATGTATGTATGTGTGCTTGTAAATATATTTATATACATATATGGCCTCTGTGTGTGTGTGCGCGCGCGTTTGTCGGTGTGTGTTTGTTGGCACAAACACGCACGCACATATATGTGCGTGTGTGAGTGTACTGATAGATGACAGCATTTAGGACTTGGTGTGCGTGTGTAGGCGTGTGTGTGTGTGTGTGTGTGTGTGTGTGTGTGTGTGTGTGTTTGGGTGGGTGGGTGTGTACAGGGTGTCCCGAATTTAAAGCAACCGAAGTTTCGGGTTTTAATAACTATCAATAAATGCGATAAGATGTGAAAATTATACATCATTATAAAAGCTTAGTGTGTTTATAAATTAGATAATGGCTATAGACCGAAATACAATCATAACCTGCCACAAAAGAGGCGAAAGTAATCCAGCTAAAACAAAACAGCTTAGAATATACCGAACAACAATCTGGAAGATTGTCAAGAAATTTCAAGAGACTGGTTCCATCTATGATCGACCTGGACGTGGCCGAAAAAGTGTGCTGACCCCGTAAGAAAACTGTTTGCCTGAAGAAGGATCCCAGGACCTACCCCTTCAATATGATCCGCTGTCATGAGCTCATTCAAGTTTAGAAGGCCATGAGACTGGAGAAAAGTCGTTTTATCTTGCGTCAGATTACTGAAGGCACGTTGCCCAACTTGGTGCTCACTGACGAAAAGAAAATTGACATCGAACAGGCAGTAAACCACCAAAATGACAGACTTTGGAGTGTATCTGGCTCCGTCAAGGATAGACTCGTAAATCAACTTCAAAATCCAGTCAGTTAATGTTTGGGCGGCTGTGACATCTTCTATATACATACATACATATATATATATATATATATATATATGTATACATATATCTATATCTCGCTATCAATATAT
>NC_142948.1:25801421-25806421 GCF_046866305.1 Octopus bimaculoides | reverse complement strand
TATTTTTATGTAATTTTGGTAAATATATCTGTTAAAATGAGATGTCAGTGTTAGTTTTATTCTTGCTTAATTTAGACAACAATATAATCGCTGCAGCCTGTACACACACACACACACACATACACACTCACTCACACACACGCACATACACACATGCACACACACGTATGTATGTATCTTTTATCTTTTACTTATTTACTTATTTCATTCATTTTCATTCCTTAAACTGCTGCCATGCTGGGGCACCACTTTGAAGAACTTTAATCGAAAGAATTGAACGCTGTACTTATTTCATTTTCTTATTTTAGGCATGATGCTTATTCTATCTGCATGCTCTGTCGAACCGCTAGATTACGGGGACGTAGAAACACCAATACCGGCCGTCAAATGGTTGTCTGGTGGGAGATGGACACAGACACAAAGACGCATACTCATACATATGGGGGGGGGTGTATCTTTCTATCCATCAAATTGTATATATTTATTTATATACATATATATTTATATATAATATAATATACATATAATATATATATAAATATATATATATATTAATATAGAAAAGTGATACGACAATGCACCAGTATTTACTGGAAATAGCAGTCGATAATATACAACACTATAGTAATACTTCACTGTGTACATACTGGCAAATATGTTTGCGGGTGGTAAACATGTGTGTGTGTGTGTGTGTGTGTGTGAGAGAGAGAGAGAGAGAGAGAGAGAGAGAGAGAGAGAGCGTGTGCGCTCTGGCGCACTGGCGGCTCTTCAACATTGTCACAGCCTTTTGGGCTGAAACATAAAAGAAAATAAAAGACATATATATATATATATATATATATATATATAATAATAATAATAATATTAGGGATAAAATCCAAAGTTACAGGTAAAAGGTCGATTAAAATCAATTTATTAAAAATTAAAATTAAATTAAGCTTGACATATATATATATATATATATATATATATATATATATATATATATACACGACACGCTTCTTTCAGGTTCCATCAACCAAATCCACTCACAACACCTTGCTCAGCCCGAGTTTACAGTAGAAGACACTTTTCTAATGTGTCACGCAGTGTGACTGAACCCAGAACCATGGGGCTTGGATGAAAATTTCTCACCTACACAACCACGCCTGTGCCTTGTATGCTTGTAAGTATATATCCCGTTTCGTTCATTGCAATTATGTTTATTCCACCTCGGCGATGATAATGATAATGATAATGATGATGATGATGATTATGATGATGATGGCGATATCAATAATAATAATAATAATAATAATAACAAAAGGCATCCAGGTTGCTTTTTTATTTCTGCAAAAACAAAGGATGAAGGACCTTAAAAAAAAATTAAGAATGAAAAGTCGTTGCACAAACAATAGGTTTTACTTATTTCCAATTTGATTTTAATTATTTTATTCTTTAGTTTTTTTTTTTTTGCATCGAATATTCAAGGATGATAATTGGCGATTCTCTAAAGATTTTAAAGCATTACTTGAAGAACACAAGAAAAGAGAGGGGGCTTCCAAAAGAGTAAAAGACAGCAATGAAAAATACTTGGGGGTGTAGTGAGATATTTATTTTAAATTTTTGTCTCTTTTAAGTGAGGCGGAAGCATTATTTCTTTCATTTATTTCTTGTTTAATTTTATCATTTAGTTTCCTTTCTTGTTATGAATCTGAAGTATCATAAAGCCAATGATTTCTTTATCAAAGACCTGTGGATGTATACAGATTTTTCTGAAGTAGCGGAATAGAAGTGGAGGGTCTGGTGGTTTTTCGGGGTTGTTTTGTGTTTTTTGTTTTGTTTTTGGTTGTTTCTTTTTTTGCTGCTGTTATTTCTTTCTGGATGATTTTGCTTACTGAAAGATTTATTTCTGTGTCTGTGATATGTCTGTTTGCTTACGTTTGTTGTTGTTGCTGTTGTTGTTGTTGTTGTTGTTGTGGCTGTTGTCATTGTTGTATTTAGTTTTATAAATATAACGATGATAATCAGGACAACGATTCCAAAGAGGCGAGATTAGGACAACCTCAACCGCTAGCCCAACCCGGTCAAAAAAAAGGACTCTAAATTCTTTTTTATTTTTCTGTTGTTGAAATAACTTGACTAGAAATATTGTGAAAAATAAAACATCTACTTAAAATACGAATGAGATGTACGTGTGTGCGTATGACTGTATGCGCATTCGTGTGTGTGTGTGTGTAATGTCTATGTTATGTGTCTGCATAAATATATATATATATCCATCGTGGAGCTTTAGGTGTTTTCGTTCAATAAACACACACAACGCCCGGTCTGGGAATCGAAACCACGATCCTCCGACCGCGAGTCCACTATCCTAACCACTGGGCCATTGCGCCTCTCTCTCTCTCTCTCTGTCTGTCTGTCTCTCTCTCTCTCTCTCTCTCTCTCTCTCTCTCTCTCTCTCTCTCTCTTCACACACACACACTAAAAGCATTATATGCCCTATCCACAAAGGTGGGAGCAGAGCAGCAGCCAAAGACTACAAGTCAATCTCTCTGACTTCACATATCAATAAAGTCATGGAACAAATCATACGAATAAACTGACAATGTTCCTAGAAGAAAATGACTTACTGAACAATACACAGCATGGCTTCCGTCCAGGAAGAAGCTGCATCACACAGCTTTTACAGCACTATGACAGGGTTTTGAAACAGTTGCTTGAACATTCAGATGTTAGTATGATATACTTGACTTTGCAAAAGCTTTTGACAAAGTTGATCATGGCACATGTCACAAGGCCTTTCATTAGATAGATCATGGCACATGTCACAAGGTGCGAGATCTTGGCATTGCTGGTAAACTGGAAGAGTGGCTGCATGACTTCCTTAAAGACAGAAGAAGTCATGCAGTTGCAGCTAATGGTGCGCTTTCTGTGGAAACTCATATTCCTAGTGGCGCCCCCCCCCCTCCAGAGTACTGTCTCGGTCGGGGCTATTACTGCTTATAGAGCCCTCTTAGAAATTCTCATGGCCACTGGACAGCTATTCACACTAGCTAGGCCAATGATACAAAACAGGCAATAAAAAATCCAGATGACGTCTCAAGCTTACAGCAGAACCTGAGTGCAATAAACAAGTGGATTGAAGTACATAACAGGCAGTTTAATGCTGGGAAATTTCAAGCACTGCACTATCAACTCACAAACGTACCACAGCTTGCATATACAGGACCCAAAAGTGCTGCGATTCCAGAATTACTGACAGTAAAAGACTTGGGGATCGGTATGAGAAATGGTGCATCATTTCATATGCACATTACCAAAATGGCAGCGAAGTGCAGACAACTGACAGGATGGATACTAAATTCCTTCAAGACAAGTAGCCTAGAGTTTATGTTGACCCTGTGGAGGACCTTTATTCTCAGCCGCCTGGACTACTGCTCTCAGCTATAATCACCGCATTGTGCCAAACTAACAGCAGAGCTTGAAGCGGTCCAAAGTCACTACACTAAAAAGATTGAAACAATGCAGCAGATGAGCTACAGGGATAAGCTGAAAAGTCTACGACTTTACTCTCTGGAGCGAAGGCGCGTCAGATATGTAATTATCGACATATGGAAAACTCAAGAAGGGCTAGTACCTAATTTCGGCATTGAACGTTACATAAATGCCAGAACTAGATGCCATTGTATTATACCAAAGGGACCATCCACTTCATCTAAGTTCAAGATCAGGTACTGAAATAGTCTAGGGTTCAAAGGCCCACAGCTCTTCAATGCCCTGCCACAAAAATTAAGAAATCTCCATAATGTGGACGTAGATGTCTTGAAAAACGAACTAGACATCTTCCTCTCCACAATACCAGATGAAGCGACTGCTCGACATGAGCTACAGATGAGAGCAGCGGAATAAAACTCCCTTATACACCAAAATGGGCCAACAGCTGGGACAAAGGCTCATACAGGAGTACTGATGGGAAACCAAGCCAGCCTGACGTAATCAGCCGAAGGATAATCATAAGTAACGGTGAAAAACCATGGTGATGCTCCAGCACGACAGCAGCCGCATGACAGAAACGAACAATAGAATAATAACAATAGCAATACAAAGAAGAAGAAGAAGAATATAGTTGTAAGTTGAATCAGGTACTGAAGTTGAGGCATCAAGTCAGTCTGGTATTATCAGTACAGCTCGAAGTATGGTGAATAAAAAGCAAATAAATAACACGAATGTCAAGGTATTAGTGCAGTACAGCCGTTTCAGACGCTTCCATTTAATCGATCAATGCATTTAATCGAACAATTGCATGCATTATTCGATTAAATGGAACTGCCTGAAACGGCCGTATTGCATTAGTACCGTGACATCCTTGTTACTTATTTGCTTTACATATATATATATGCAAATCCAATGGGGGTCTTAAAAGACATGTTAGGATCCACAATGAGCAGAACTTACTTGCAGGTATTGGTAGTGCAAATCAGAGGTGCAATCTGTGTGGGTGTTTTTTCAAAACACTGTCTGGTTTAAAAAGCCACATCAGACGCCATGAAAGGGCTAAGGTGTAGGTGCAGGAGGTGGTCAAACTCTGTTTAAGGAGTAGACAACCACCATATATATATATATATAACATGCAATCCCGCTCACATATGGATGCCTGTATTACAAGCTTCACAGAATCTAAATATGCGACTTTCTTTATATATAACATGCGTCTCCATGTGTGGGTGTGATTGGGTGTGTGTGTCTGTGTGTGCGCGTGTGTTAAAGCAAAATTTTATATGAATAAGTTGACATTTTTGTGTATCTAGATTTCTGTATATATTTTTCTATGTACGTAAGTTTTTTTATATATATGCATACAGATAGATAGATAGATAGATAGATAGATAGGCAAACAGACAAACAAACAGATAGACACATACATACATACATACATACAAATATACATACGTTGGAGGATAAAAATGAACGGAGCATCTACACATCTCTTAGTTTCTACTAAGCAAATACTCATACTT
>NC_142948.1:25793921-25796421 GCF_046866305.1 Octopus bimaculoides | reverse complement strand
CACTTTCCTTTTCAAGTGAAACTCGAAGTTAATGAAGGTTGTACGAATGCTGGTGGTGAGGACAAATGAGCAATATAAACGTATTTATAAAACAGGCTTTTTTTTTTATATTAATTTATAGTCAATTTCATAAAAAGTACCACAGACATTTTCAAACAGCCACAATACGCAATTCAAACGTCCCTCTATACTCACATGTTATATTTCTTAATATATATACACCCACCAATACTCTGAACAAACAAACTCCTTTCTTTTATATCCCCGCCTTATCTAACTCTGACATTTGTGAATTCCTTTAGATAGTTACTCCGCCATTGTCATCCAACACTCCCTAACACCGCTTTACAATAATTCCAACCCCACAGCTAAAAGTTGTTTTTGCAAACTCATCCCTTATGACCACAGACATACATATGCACACATGTACATGCGCGTATATGTGCATATACATACGTACACACACCCACACACTCTCATTCACTGTTCCTCTTCTTTTCTTTCTCTCTCTCTCTCTTTATTCTCTATTTTTTCGCTCTCGTTTACACTTTGTCTTTTTCTCTCGTTTCCATCTTCTTTTTCCTTCAGCTTCTCTGTCTTTCCTTCCACTATCACTCTTTCTCTGCCATGTTTCTCTCATCCTCTCCCTCTCTCTTTCAACTCTCCATACCTCTCTTGTCTCTCTCACTCTCTCTCTCTTTCTCTGTTACCTCTCACTCTTTCTCTTTCTCTCTCTCTCTTCCTCACACGTAACTTATTCCACTCACATTCTCATCTTAGTACACACACACACACACACACACACACCATATATATATATATATATACATACACACACACAAGAACATACATTCACACCGACGGAACCCCGCTCCACTCCCATCCACAATTCATTACAACCACTTCACCATATCTTTCTCTGTCTCTCTCCCTCTCTCCCTCTCTATCTCTCTCTCTCTCTCTTCCTCTCTCTCTCTCTCTCCGTCTATACACATATACACACATTGATACACATATATGTGTGTATGTACGTATGTGTCTATATATATCCATGTATATGTACACAAATACACACACACACACACACACACACACACACACACACACACACACACATATATATATATATACATATATATCTGTGTGTGTATATGTGTGTAATATGTATATTTATATATATGTGTGTGCATGTGTCTGTTATGCATTCATATATACGTATCGTCAGTTGATCATGTATCTATGTATGTATATATATATATATATATATATATATATACTTATATGTTTGTGTATGTGTAAATGTGTACGTATAAATCCATCTATCCCACTCTCCCATACACATAAACATACACACACACGCACGTACATGCACACACACACAGACACACAGACACACACACACACACACACACATACACACACATACGCACACATCCCTATTGCTACTGTGATCCTATCTGCTGTGATGCGCGATCTAATCCGACTGGAGCGATCTTTCGTGAAATATCAGTGATATTTAAGCGCCGGCGGCCACGGGCGTGCTGTTCGTCTTAGCTTGGTTGTCACGCTTGGATGGCAACCATCGACTCGTGTCGGTCGTTGGGCCAGCGATAAATGTCAAGTACTCCTGCTTGCTCTGCGCTCCGAGTCGAGGTTCAGTCAGTCAGGCTGTAGTAGTAGTAGTAGTAGTAGTAGTTGTGGTTGTGGTGGTGGTGGTGTGGTGGTTGTTGTGGTGGTGGTGGTGGTACACATGTGCGACGGTTATGCATGTAGTTAATGTTGTTACACACACCGACAGGCAGACAGTCAGAGAAAGATAGATTAATAGCTTGATAGACGGAGTATTTGAGAAAGAGAGGGGGGAAGAGAGAAAGAGAGATGCAGACAGATAGACAGATAGCTAAATAGAGAAGCAGATGGGGAGGTCGAGAGACAAACAGACAGATACATAGAGGGATAGACAGACAAGTAATAGTTATGAAGATAGCTGTAAAGACAAACAGATGGGCTGATAGAGAGACAGACTGACAGACAAAGAAACAGATAGATAGATAGATAGATAGATAGATAGATAGATAGATAGATAGATAGATGTGTACATTTTGCTTATTACCAAAGATATTACATTCACACAAATATTTAGCAATGGTGCCGCCTTACCAGGAAACAGTATATTATTTAGTAGATAACGCACTGTATAAAGAATTGATTGGTGAGATAACCAAAACACTAGACCGAAATGTTGGTCATAGAAGGAGACCACAATCATTAAGGGACTAAACTTAATTAGTGTGACAATTATGGTTTCAAATTATGAAACAGGGTCAGCAATTTCGGGTGAGTGGGAAGTCGATTGCGTCGACCCCAGTGCTTACTGGTACTTACTTATTTTATCGAACTCTCGAAAGGATGAACGGTAAAGTTGATGACGGTGTGATTTGAACTCAGAGTGTAAAGATCTGGAATTAATACTGCTAATCATTTTGCCCGACACTCTAAC
>NC_142948.1:25781421-25788921 GCF_046866305.1 Octopus bimaculoides | reverse complement strand
CATACATACATATATACATACATATATATATATATACATACATATATATATATATATACATATATATATATATACATACATATATATATATATATATACATACATATATATATACATACATACATATATATATATACATACATACATATATATATATATATACATACATATATATATACATACATATATATATACATACATATATATATACATACATATATATATATACATACATATATATATATATACACACATATATATATATATACATATATATATATATATACATATATATATATATATATACATACATATATATATATATATATATACATACATATATATATATATACATACATATATATATATACATACATATATATATATATATATATATATATATATATATATATATATATATATATATCGACGTGTGATGTGTGTATGTCTTTGTGTCTGCGTTTGTTCCTCACTACCACTTGACAACGGCTGTTGGTGTGTTTACGCTCCTGTAACTCTGGAACTTAGCGGTTCGGCCAAAAGGAACCGATAGAATAAGTACCAAGCTTTGAAAAATTAAGTACTGGGGTCGATTCTTTCTGCATGACCACAGTCTAATGACTGAAATAAGTAAAATATGAAAGGTAGAAAAGAAAATTATGACTCAGAATATGAAAAGAATTGTGTAAGCTGTAGGTATGTCTACAGTTTTTTATTTGAAACTGTAAACTGTAGATATTACAAAGGCTGTGAAAACCTCCTCTTGTTCTCTTAAGTGAGCAGAAAGATAAGTGTGAATCATCTGACGTGTCTGTTTTGTGGCTAATTGTTTCCTCATCAGAGGTTAGTCTTCAGCTGTTCTGACGATGATTCATTGACAGCACTATGTGTAGAAGTAGATTATCAGGGTGTAACATTAAGCGTCTTCTGGATTTGCATATGATGCGTTTGTCAGCTACACATCTATCTATCTATATATATATATATATATCTATCTATCCATCTATTTATCTATTTATTTATCTATCTATCAATTTATCTATCTTTGTATATATATATATGTGTGCGTGCGTGCGTATGTATGTATAGCGTTCAATATGCACATATTTTTTCACGTCTGGCCGTATAACCTTTTTTGTTTATTTTCACTGTTTCCTTTTCCCGTCTTGTTTTCTGTCCGCCACTACATTCCTCCATGGTACAAATTTAATTTGTGGTCCGTGAGAAGAGCCATTTTAACGATGCGTCCTGCCCTAACTCTTCGAAACGCCAGTGTTAGAATGGTGGCATCTGATGAAGGAAATGTTCTCTATGTGGCCTGTGTGTTTTCTGTACTCCGTTTATTATTTTTCTGTGTACGTTTTGTTTGCAACGTCGTGTACCCAGATATGCATCTATATATACAGGTAAACGTAGGTATGTACATACATGTACGTATATATGCATATACTCATTTATTATTTGTATGTATGTATCTATGTATGTATGTATGCATGCATGTATGTATATAGATAGAAATAATGTGTTCTGTACATTTATTTAGTTATTGTAGGCTTACAGCTGTTTCAGACGTAAATTTGGGTGCACTCATTGATTGACTGGAAATTTTGGCATCCATCCTCACAATGATACCTTCGTCGGAGCCAAAACAAATCAGCAGTCAAAAAAAAAAAAAGAACAGAAAAGAAAAGAAAGAGGATGGAATTTAGTCAGTGTGGCATTTATAGAGAACTAAATCATTTGTTTCTAGCTATCAACCTTCAGCTATTGTTCTCTCTAGCTACAGTTGAATAGTATTGACATCCAGTACAGAAATTTGATGCCCCCACAATTCATTTATCAGTGACAGCCTTTTGGCATTTACTATTATATTTTTGTTAACTATGTGAGGGTGCGGATGGGGGAATATTTGCAAATTTACAAACCAAAAGGCAGCCATGATATTGCAAATTATTTTAAACTTGAAGTTTCACCATCTATCTAATTAATCACCAGGAATTCATATAAGTACAAAACAGTTAACAGAAATAGTTAAAACTAGTAATCGGAGAGTATAAATAAATAAACTATAAGTAATGACAGTAATGTTAAGACTACATGTAATCCTGAATTATAGAACCCGGTATCATTGGTACAGCTGCAATAGGGAGGTTAAGATATGCTTCTTAAATATGTTGGTGGAGTAAATTACACAAGTGTTAGAAAGATAAAACCAAGGCAAAGTCAAACAAGAGCACTCAGAGAGCGCAAACCTCCGCCATCACCAACGTCCTCTCAACGATTTGCCGGAGATGATTTTAAAATGAGAAAATCTGAAATAAACTGGATTGCTCACACAGACAAGAATACAGAAACTGAACCCGACCGCCCTCAAACGGAAAAGTAATCCAAATATATATATATATATATATATATTGAGTGAGAGATGAAGGGAGAGGAGATGAAATACTAATACAGTGAAGGAGAAGTAGTGAGAGGAATAGCCATGACCGACAGGAAGTGATACTTGGGCTTTCGGCTGCGGATTACTTGAAATACAATACCGATCACAACACTTTTCTGTTAGCCTGGTATATTTTTATCTGCAAAGAGCTTAATTGTTTGGCCTGGCATTTTATTTTTTATTTATGCGCCCTTTTCAAGCTCATGGGCCCGGTTTCTATGGCGTATGTTTTCCTCGCCAGCTGAACGGGACGCCAGTCCATCGCAGTGTTACTCAAGAAACAGGGAGAAAGAGTGAGAGAGAGTTGGGACGAAAAAATACAACAGGGGTCGCCACCACCCCCTGCCGGAACCTTGTGGAGTTTTTAAGTGTTTTCGCTCAACAAACACGCACAACGCCCGGTCTGGGAATCGAAACCGCGATCCTCCGACCGCGAGTCCGCTGCCCTAACCACTGGGCCATTGCGCCTCAACTCGCCAGGTATAATCACCCTTATTTTCTTGACCATCAATTTCTTGACCATTGAACAGTACACATCCTAAGCCTACATTCCAACAAGTTGTCCTTCTCTTTTATCATGGCGGTAAGATGTCATTCGAGCATAACTTTTTAGCTACCCTTTCTAGCAATCCGAACTACCAGAATACATAAGTTCCCAACACCACCATCACTACTACTGTCACCGCTACCACCACCACCACCAACAACAACACTATTATCACCAACATTACTACCACCACCATCACTATTACCACCACTGACCCTACCAGCACCACCACCACCACCATCTCCACCACCCTGGCTTTGGTGACACTAGCGTCCAAGTTTCAGTATTCAGGAAATCATTAGATTTACCTGACAATGATTCTATCCCACCATGTCTGGTCCCGTCCGTCCGGCTGTTTAGGCACATGTTCCTCCACCACCCGCTCCCTGGTCACGTCTGTCATAAAAAAATATAAATAAAAATAATCAAAAATCGTGCAAGTGACGCCATTTTATATAAGGGGTGGGGAAAACGAAAAAGAAAATACAAAATAAAAATAGAGTAAAATAAAATAAAACCAAGTTTTTTTATCGTAAAATTCTTGCAAGGTGTGCGCGCTCGTGTGTTTAGTGATGGTGGTGGTGGTGGTTTTGGTGGTGGTGGTAGCAGCTGCTGCTAGCAGCAACACCAGCAGCAGCAGCAGTAGTAGTAGTAGTCGTGGTGGTGGTGGTGGTGGTGGTGGTAGTAGTAGTAGTAGTAGTAGTAGTAGTAGTAGTAGTAGTAGTAGTAGTGGTGGTGGTGGTGGTGGTGGTGGTGGTGGTGGTAGTAGTAATAGTAGTAGTAATGCTGGTCGTTGTTTTAGTGATGTTGATGCTAGGTGATTTGTGGCGGTAGCGGTGGTGGTGATGGTTCTGGTGGTGGTGTGATGACGATTATTGGTGGAGGCGATAGAGTTGGTTATGATTGTAGTCGAGTTAGTGTTGGTAGCGGTTATGGTGTGTGTTGACATCATGGTGGTGGTAGTGGCTTTGGTAGTGGTAGTGGCTTTGGTAGTGGTAGTGGCTTTGGTAGTGGTATGGTGGTGGTATTGATAGTTGTGGTGGTGGTGGTGGTGGCGTTGGCGGCGGCGGCAGTGATATTATTGTATTTGTGATTCGAGTTATTGTTTTTGTTGTTGTTGTTGACACAACAGTTGCTGCTTCTGTCTTCGTCCATTACTTTTGCTGCTGTCGTTGTTATTCTTGACGTTTTTGGCAGCCATTGTTCCACTGTTGTTGTTATTGTTGTTGGACCTTACTGTAGTCGATCAGGTTTTCATTACTGCAAGCGTCATTGGTGTTGTTCTTGTTGCTGTAATCGCTGCAAATATGGATGTGATGACACTATCGTTGTTGCTGTTGTTGTTGTGGCTGCTGTTGTTATTATTTATGTTATTACTGATGAGGATGATGATGTTGCTGTTGCTGTAATTGTTAGTGTTGTTGCTGCTGTTGCTGCTGCTGTTGTTGTTACTGCTACTGTTGTTGTTGTTGATTATTATAATTTCGTTGCTGTTATTGCTGATGGTGATGATGATGGTTATGCTGATAGTGTTGCTATTATTGTTGTTGTTGTGGTGGTGGTGATTTTGGTGGTGGTGGTGGTGGTGATGGTGGTGTTGGTATTGGTGGTTTTGGTGGTGATGGTGGTGGTGGTGGTGGTGGTGGTGGTGGTATTGGTGGTTTTGGTGGTAGTTGTGGTGGTGGTGGTGGTAGTGGTGGTGGGTGATGTCGGTGGTGGTCGCTCTTGTTGCCCTACTCCCACTTTTACTCCTTCCCCTGTGGGTGGGTGTTTACATGTCTGACATGCAGAACGCCCGTTAAGGTTAGACCGAGGTCTTGACTTTACAAACAAGTCACATATTATGCAAACATTAGTCAGAATGGCACCTGATGGGCCTGCATGCATATATATATGTGTGCATGCATCTATGCATCTATGCATGTGTGCGTATAAGCAAGTGTGTATGTGCTTATGGGCGTAAGTGCAATATAAACTACATGTATGCTTGTGTGTGTATGTGTATGCACACGCACACACGCACACACATGTATACATATACAGATATATGTACAATTATTGTGTATGTCCAAGTGTCCGTGCATACGTGTACGAGTCTTTGTCTCTGTATTTGTGTGAATGTGTGTGAGACAAGCATTGTAAACCTGGAGTTCTTTATTATGACATATGCGTGCGAGTGCAAGGAGAGGTACATTGATGTATTAGCAACACTTATGCATATATACTAACGTGAGTATATCTGTCTATAACTCTATCTGTCTATCTATCTAACTATTCACCAATGTATCTAATTATATATATATATAAGTCTATCTGCCTATCTATCTTTCTATCTATCCACCTATCTATTCTTTTAATCAATATCTTCTTGTACATATACATTATATTTATATATAAGTATATGTGTGTGTGTGTGTGTGAGTATGTATGTATGTATGTATGTAAATGCATGAATGCATATATGAATGCACGTATGTATACACGCGATCACATACGCTCACACACATGCATATACATGTATGTGTGTGTGTGTGTTATATTTGTATGTTTCTGTAGGTGTATATATATATATGTATATATAAATATTTGCGTCCATTTGTGTGTGCAAGATTGTCTCTCTCTCACCACGCAGATGTATATATATGTATGTATACATATTATGAAGTGAAAAAAGATTAAAGAATACTTTTAAAGCACTCTGTAGGTATCGAACTCGGCTAGCTAAATTGTTCCGTGAATGCCACAGTAATCTCCATACGTTGTAAATTAACTTTCTGCCACCTATCCAGTTTGTTAATCAGATGATCAAGCACTTAATGAATACAGTATATATGCAGTGAAAAACACACAAAAATGGAGATTTATTCATAAATTATCAGCTACGTACGTTTCAAATAGAATAACATAACACAAAATGCTTTAATACAACACTTAAGCACAACTTATTCGATCCTATATTTGATTGAATACAGAGAATGAGAGAGAGGAATTATGTACAATCCTATTCTCATCAAAACTATCGAATCACTGCTTTTAAGGGAATAAGTAGTAAATTTGAGAGATATTTCAGATAAAATTACAATTCTTTTTTACCTGATTAATTTATCAACTAAATAGATTTATTGTGATGTACAATACCGTCCTTTCGTATAAAAAATATGTGTTGCAGTCACTACTGCTGTTTGTATTCCTCTAGCTCTCTGCGATTCTTGGCTGTTCCCCAAGTTGAAGAAGAACCTCAAGTACAGTCATTTTGAGGATGAAGGAGGCTGTGACAAGGATCCTGGATAAATTCCCTTTGGAGGACTTCCATGGAGCCTTCACGAAGTGGCTGCAGCGCTGTAGAAAGTGCATTGAAATAGGATGATCCTACTTTGAAGGAGATTAGAGTTTTGTACTCCTTTAAGATTAAGAAATGTCTCTCTTGAAAACATCCGAAGAGTTTTGGAACACGCCTTGTATTTTTATAAAAGTAGAATACGGCTATGTTTGCAGAAATCTTGAAGTCCATGACAGCGAAGTGGTTGAATCGTTTATCCGTCAGATAAAATGCTTAGATGTTTCTGACACTTTGCGTTCTAAGTTCAAATACCGCTGAGGTTAACTTTACCTTTCATCTCGTTATTGACAAAATAAAATACCAGTCAAGTACTGGCTTTCGATGTAATCGACTGGGCCCCCTTCCCTCAAAATTTGTGTGCGTGTCTCCCCTTGTGTCTATGTTTGGCTTCCAACGCTGCTTGACAACCGGTGCTTGTGTTTACATCCTCGTAACTTAGCGGTTCGACTAAAGACATCGATAGAATAAGTATCAGGCTTTAAAGATAATAAGTACTGGAGTTGAATCATTTGACTAAACATTTTTCATGACTGAAACAAGTAAAAGAAGGTTAAAGAATAAAGAATAAAATAAAAGATGAAGATACATACATACATGTGTGTGTGTGTGGGGGGGGGGGGGTACCTACTCATGGACACAAGTTCAAATTCCACCGAGGTGGACCTTGCCTTTCATTCTTTCGGAATTGATAAAATTAGTGCCAGTCAATACTTGAGTCGATGTAATCGACTTCCCCTCCCCTCAAAATGCTACTGGCTTGTGCCAAAAATTTGAAACTGTTATTACTAATACTTAATAATAATTACAATCAGATAGATAGATAGATAGATGGATAGATGGATATTATACACACACATATATATGACGGACTTCTGTACAGTTTACTTTTACATGTTATGTGTTGGGGCATCTGTGTAGATGTATGTGTATATACATTTATGACAGTTGGAAGATTTTTGAAAGATGAGCATGTCCTTATCACGGAGTCATTAAAATATATAACGAGATTTTTAAAGAAGTTATACCGCCAATATTTTCTCTCTGTAAGAGAAGAGAAAACGATGTTCCTTATGTAAATTTATATATTTATATATTCATTTATATATTCATTTATCTATTTAATTATTCAATTTCATTTCTTTTCTTATTTTATTTGTAAAAAATCAGGTT
>NC_142948.1:25772851-25780921 GCF_046866305.1 Octopus bimaculoides | reverse complement strand
TATATATATTCTATACATATATATATACATATATATATTCTATACATATATATATACATATATATATCTATATATATATATATACATATATATATACTATACATATATATATATATATATACTTATACATACATATATATATATATATACTTATACATACATATATATATATATATACTTATACATACATATATATATATATATACTTATACATACATATATATATATATATACTTATACATACATATATATATATATATACTTATACATACATATATATATATATATACTTATACATACATATATATATATATATACTTATACATACATATATGTATATATAAGTAAAAGCATACATACACAAACCAGCGAGGGCTTGACTGACCCCGTTTCCCTTGTTTTGTGACAAGACGTAATCAAGTGACCTTTAGGAGCAAAGGTCAGGTTTTTTAAGGGGAACTATGGTATAACAATAGCGCTAAGTGATTTACATATGCACATACCTATGCATACAACACATACCCACACACACACATATACATAAGACCGTATATATAGGGTCTTTTTTTCCTTTTTGTCCCTTCTACCCACGGTTTTTTAAATGCAACACAAACAATAGACCGTGCCTCCCCTCATCTCTACTTCTAAAATATGAAACACGTTTAATGAATTTATGACTCGATAAAGGACACATTTTCTCTATGCCCCCCCAAAAAAAACCTCTCCCCATTTTTTTTTTTAGGGATCATAGTTATTATTATTATTGTTATTATTATTATTATTATTATTATTATTATTGTCATTATTATTGCATTAGAAGTGATTGGGCGGTGGAGGAAAGAAATTAGGGAAACATTCTTATGGATCTTAACCTTGTTTATTTATCAGTTGCTATTATGTATGTTGTAAACTTTCGTAGCGTAATATAGCGGAGTCAACAAGTTGTGTGTGTGTGTATATATATATACATATATATATATATATACACATATCTATACATACATACATATACATGCATATGTGCGTGTGCGTGTGCGTGTGCGTGTGCGTGTGCGTGTGCGTGTGCGTGTGCGTGTGCGTGTGCGTGTGCGTGTGTGTGTATGACTAACTATGTGGGTTTGTATGTGCGTATATATGTGCATATGTATCCATATGTGTGTGTGTGCGAGCACGTATGTGTGCATGTGCTTGTACTCAGTCCAGACTCCCAAAATATAAGCTCACGACTACTTGTCAGTGTATGTAACGGTATATGCGTTTGTGAATACATACTCAGTCCAGACGCAAATTCATAATTTCACGAACATGTATATGTATATGTATGTATGCATATACACTCACATTTCATATATATATATATACATACACATACATTCATTCATACATACATACACACACACACACACACATATGGATATAGGTGCACTCCGTCGGTTACGACATCGAGGGTCCCAGCTGATACGATCAACGGAACAGCTTACTCTTGAAATTAACGCACATGTGGCTGAGCCCTCCACAGACACGTGTACCATTAACGTAGTTCTCAAGGAGATTCAGCGTGACACAGAGTGTGATAAGGCTGGTCCTTTGAAATACAGGTACTACTCATTTTTGACAGTTTAGTGAACTGGAGAAACGTGAAATAAAGTGTTTTGCTGAAGGACACAACGCGCCGCCGGGAATTGATCTCACGACCTTACAATCATGAGCCGAATGCCTTCGCAGTTCACCTACCGCGGTTTATTATTTAAGCTTATGTCGAATCCTCTGGGGCGTTGTTTTGCATTTATAATAAAACAAATTTATGTAAATTATAAAAATAATAATATAAAATATACAGTACTGTTTGAACTATGCGGATTTTCATCTGTCGCAGGGGGTAACATCCCTTATAGTCGAGGGTTTACTGTTCTTGATTTGCCCTTTTATGCGATTATAGGGATATTCAAGAAATATATTCTTAATAAACTTTATACATACATAAATACATACATACATATGTACGTACATATATACATACATACATACACACTTACAGGTGTATATGTACATCCAGGAAGTAAATAGACACCTTTAATATCCAAAATTTCTGATCTAGGTGTCTTAATGTTTTCAGCGGTGTAGAATTTACAATGTAATTATTCTTTTTCATTCCAGGTGCCATTATATTAAACATTTGCGAAGACTAACCATGCCACGCACAAAAAATTCAGCAGAACTGTCGGATTTTCAAAGAGGTCGTATAGTTGAGTAATCTAAGGCTGGTCTCAGCCAGAGAAAAATTGCCGAAAATCTCCAAATTCCTCTTGCTACTGTAAATAGAATTATATAGTGCAATTCAAAAGCCAAGGAAAAGAATCAACAGATTAACCTCCCGGCCGACCTGGGCCCTCAGAAAGGAAGCTTCGCTGTTTGAAGAGAATTGTTGAAAACGAACCCCGTTCGAAGGCTTCTGACATTGCAAAAAAGCTAGAAGTTAGTCCAAGAACGTGTGTTACATATCTGCATAAGCTTGGGTATTATGGACGAGCAATTAGAAGAAAACCTTTCCTTCAACCAATTAATATGAAATAAAAGATTTTGAAAATTAAAGGTGCTTCTTTCAGTTTCCGTCTACCAAATCCACTCACAAGGCTTTGGTCGACCCAAGGCTATAGTAGAAGACACTTGCCCAAGGTGCCACGCAGTAGGACTGAACCCGAAACCCTGTGGTTGGGAAGCAAGCTAATTACCACAAGCCAATCCTACACCTGTATAATTTATTTTATTTTAACTAAATTACCACCATCACCATCACAACAATGCCTGAAATTTTGGGGGAAGGGGACTAATCAATTATATAGACCCCCCCCCCCCACTTCCCAATGTACAACTGGAATGTTCTTCATGGAGTCTGAAAGGATGAAAGACAAATCGACATGAACTTGAATTCATAACGTAAAGACGGACAAAATGTTGCTAAGCATTTTGTCCGGCATGCTGATTCTGCCAGCTCGCCGGCTTTTCATGATCAACAATAATAACCCTACTGCCACCACCACCACCACCACCGCCGCCAACATCATTAACAATACCACTAGCACCACGACCACCTACACAATGCCATCAACACCACCATCAACACATCTACCATCACGATTACGACGAAAACCACCACCACCATCACCACCAGCAGCACCACCTCCACCACCAGCATTAATAACAATAACTTCAACAACAACAACACTAAGTCATCAGTAATGAGGAATCGAATTACATTACTGTTTCTTTGACTCTCACTCTCTCTTCCTCCCACCGTCCCTCTTGGTCACCCCTCTCTCTCTTCCTTGTTCCCTTCTGATAATCCGGCGTAATTCCTCCATCGGCAACACAAAGCCATCTCTATCGGTATTGTTTTAATATAACATCTCCTTGACGCATTAACTTCTATCCTCTCGAGTGACCTCTGGTCATCATTAGTTCATCATATTACATTCTTCTTTGAGTGAAGAATATCTCATCCTCTGGTGTCGTTCAAAAATTGTACTTGAGTCTTCAAGTAGGGGGAGGGGGCAGGGAAGAGATTAAGAGGAGGAGGCGTGTAGGAGTAAGGGTATAAGACGCTTAGTGAAGTGAGAGTGAGGAGTCGCATCTCTATCACTCACTCTTCCTCTTTCTTTCTCTCACTTCATACATACATACATACATATATATATATGTATATATATGTATGTATGTATATATATATATATATATATATATATATACACATACATATATATATTTTTATATATAAATGTATGTATATATATATATATATACATATCTATGTGTATACAAACACATCTATGGGTAGATTGATAAACAGATAGAGACATACAAAGCTACATATATATATATATATATATATATATATATATTATATTATATACACACACATATCTATGTATATGGGTGGGGGCTTGAGTGTGGGTCTGCGTGTGTGAATCTTTCTATCAGCCTTACCCTATTTACCGATTCACCACCCTCCTCAATCTCCTCCCCCCTACTTGGTGCTCCCGATTCAACAGAAGGGCTCACTACAAAGCGAGAACTTTTAATGGGTTGCCTACTTCTCTTTTCTTCTAAGGTGACGATTATTATTATTATTATTATTATTACTATTACTACTACTACTATTGCCAATTGCTCGCGTTATTGACCCAGTAAAACAAACAATAACACTGAAGGGGAGACAACAGACAAGAAGTGAGACATTAGGTGGCTTCAGGGACGATTAAAGAATTTGGTGGAAAAAAGTGCTTGACAAAATAATTTGAGATGGCCGATAGACAGTTTGTGAGAAATGAGAGAGATAGGTAGACAGACAGACAGACAGACAAACTGATAGAAAGTCTGATAGTCAGATACATACATATATATAGATAGATAGATAAATACATGGATGGATAGATATATACAAACGTAGCTACACAGAAATAAACATGTGGATAGGTAGATAGATAGGTAGTTGGAAAAATAGAGAGATACAAAAACTCACTCGTACTCGCACACTCATATACATACATGCGTATATATGAATATACATGTATATATATATATATGTATATATATATATATATATATGTATATATATATATATATACGTACATATAAATTCAGTGTGTGTTATGTTCATATATATCTATACACACATACATAAGGCATGTATATAAATAGATGGAAATACACACACACACAAACACACGCACATACATATTCAGGGAGACAGAAAGAGATAGTAAGATATAAAGGCATGGTATAAAAGAGAAATAAGTGAATGCAATCGAGACGAGAGTGAAAAAGAAAAGAGAGAAAGAGAGGATGAGAGTGAAGAATTTAAAAAAAAAGGTGAAAAATTGGAAGCTGAAGCAGAGAAAATAAGGAAAAAGTTTGTGCCTGGTATCATCAGAACAAAAGTGACTTTCAGTTAATATTTCTGTTTTCAGTGTAAATCAACGGTTTTTATCATGGTTGGCTGGCCTTAACATTCGCATTTGGACAAAGGACACACCGCGGACATGGTTTCTTCTCTCGCACCACCACATGACAAATAATAATATTATTATTACTATTTCCTGCAGCCATACTTTCGTATCCACTGATTTTACACAGTGTTGAGCACCTTGATGTGGATACATGCCCCGAGTATCTCTCTAATGTAGTGGTCCTCGACAATATTTTCCCTATGGGTCCCTTTGATTCCTATTTTACTCAGGAATGTACCCTCATAGTCACTCAATGTCTAAAAACTATTGTTTTTATGATTAAACTAGCAGAGACACCCAGCGTCGCTCGGGATTAAAATGGTATAGTTTATTTATATATATTTTACAGTTATGTTGAAACAGGTGAATCGGGAAAGTGCAGCAATGACGACAAAACATTTGTGGAGTAAATGATGGTCTAATTCGACAAATCGACATGTAATACATCGGAGGATTTGAGGATTCCAAGTACTAACCTATCACGGAAAATTGGGGGTGAAGGTATGTAATTTTCTAACCCACCGAAAAGCTCAGTGGAATACTCTCCTTTGAGGCGGTCAGCGCTACGTCTAACACGACCCGTCCTATGGTTAACAGTCAAATGAATGGAGGTGTAATGGAGATATTCTAGGTAAATGGGTACATTCTAGAAATGGGTTGCAATGGGAGACGGAAAGGAGCTGGTAGTGCTTGCAATCTTACCTTACCGCCCGAGCAGCACATGCCATTTGTTTCATTTGGAAATTTGAAAGCTTCGTAGAAACGACATTTTGAGTGTAGCACACCATTTTGTACAGAATTATAAGAATAGGATGGGTCATATCTGAAAGCAGCTCCTGGTGTTGCGAAGAGCGAATTTGCATGCGATCTATTTCTGAGCGCTATTGTATTGGACCTCTGTCTAATCTGGCGTGTTAAACGTTGTTCTAATGATTCAGCATTAATTATTACAGCATGCCTTAGCTGATATTGGGAAAATCTCATCTCCCTTCTCTCTTGAGACTACATTTGATGTGTTGCGGCATGCATCTGCTGACCTTGAGAAAGTCTCGTCTCCTTTCTCTGTCGAGACACTCGCCTTTGTTTTCTGTAACCGTCCTCGCTTTATACGTGTTTCTGGAGGGATTACGTCTTTTCTTTGGTGGCATATTTTTTCAATATTGTAAACAAAAAATTATGAACATAGAAAAAATATACATTAATCTCTATTTTTGTAAGCAATTGTAAATATATATTATGTCCGTATTTTTGTATGCTGTGTAAATTTATGAAATATAAGATAAATGAACGAAATAGCACATGTATGGAACTGCTAATTCAACGGTAAATGCCACAATAATTATTACAGAGAGACAAAGAATTTTATGTATTACCTTGCAACTTCTGCGATAATTATCATCTGGTAATGAATCCGTAAATATGTATTGTTTTAAAGTCAATGAATATAAAATTTTGTATTGACACTGGCCAACTCACACTTCGCGCATGTCAGTCGTCCACAAAGTATATAAAACAAGCAAGAGAAGAAAGAGACAAAAATAAAATAACACGTGTCAAAAATTTTTTTTCTTTCTAAAAACGTTCAATGACGTTAACTGGAGTGTGGGGTTCGAGTAGACGTCATTCCACCTTTTCATTTATCATTACAATTCTTTTCATTCGATTTTATTTTTCCTCCCCTTTTGTGTTTTTTTTTTGTCCTTGTGTTGTTCCCTCTGTGTTTCGACCCTGTGTGGTTAATAAAAAAATTAAGTCGTCAGGTATGTATATGTATGTGTAGATGTGTATGCGTGTGTATGTGCGTGTGTTTTAATAACGTACCGTATATAGTTTGTCTGTACTTTTGTATGCAGTATAAATTAAGGAAATATATGTATGTATGTATGTATGTATTTATGTATGTCATTATTGAATTTTATTTCAAGATTTCTTGCGAATAGAGAGAGAGCCGGTTTCTAATGTAGATCGAAGGCTCCTTCATTGGAATTTTAACATCAAGAACAGGGTATTTTTTATGTATGTATACATGAAGATTTGTATGGGTTTTCTTTTGTATCATGCATATACTTGCACATCTAGACATGCTCATATATACTTAAATGATAAACTTTTGGAAAATTTTACAGATTTTTACAGTTCCAACGATGGCTTGGATCTGTAGTCTTCGAATCAGCTTTCTCCTTTCTGATTTTGCGAAGTCTAATTTCTCAAGACTAGTATTTAGGCATTGTTTTACATATTCCAGTGCTCCAAAAATTGCAGGCATAAACCTGAACTTGTAACCCGGATAGAGTAACTGCAGATTTCTCAAATTTTTCACTGATCTTCAGCGTAATGTTAGCATCCGATGGGCAGCTGATTTCCACAACTGTATATAATTTCTCTTCTTTATCCCAAATCATTTTATCAGGTCTGTTGTGCTTACATTTTATTGAGTTCTTCACTGGGACATTCCACCAGTACTCCTTTTTTTTTATTATGAACGACTATGGCTTCCACCATAGTGTATGTACGTATGTATGTACGTATGTATGTATATATGTATGTATATATGTATGCATGTATGTATATGTATGTATGTATATATGTATATATTTCTACGTTAAAGATGCTTGGTGGCCAATGAATAGCTCTTGGTAAATATAATAAAAAGAAAAATAATCCTTCCCAAGGCATATAGACTCATAGAACCAGTTTCCCAGTTTCCGTGCCATATATATTCATATATCCATATATGGATGGGTCAGCGGTTCGCCACAGGATTACTAATTTCCGCCAGCTAAGAAGACTGGAGCAACGTGAAGTGTTTTGCTCACGTGCATAACGCCTCGCCAAGTCCAGGAATCGAAACCACAATCTTACTATCACGAGCCCAGCGCCCTTACCACTAAGCTACGCACGTCCATACACACACACACACACACACACACACACACACACACACACACCTGTATATATACACATAAATACAAAACTGACGTGCCAGCAATGATTAATTTTCATTTTAAGCGTTAGTAGGAAGGATACATGTAACTTTTAAGCAGCCACTGCTTTCATAAATTTA
>NC_142948.1:25762851-25765351 GCF_046866305.1 Octopus bimaculoides | reverse complement strand
TATCCTATATTTCAGATGAATTACATATGGCTGATATACCTTTGTTTAAATGTATCTGTCATCATACCAAGACAGATTTTAAACATGATATTAACGTAAAGATGTGTGAGCCAAATAGTGTTTCACTCTCTGCTTTTACTACTGGATGCACCTTGTTAAGTGTATGATGTGAGCCCTCTACGTGGTCGATCGACCTGGTAGATTTAGTGACTAAATCTTCTTCAATTCACTTAGCGTCCTAAAAAAAGCAAGTTGCTGGACATTACAATAAGGTGTAACAGAAAATATGAAGCCATAAGGCATACAATCTTGTGGATAAAACAGTTATATCAACCACTACTACTACTACTACTACCAAAACTACAACAACCCTAACATGTCAACTATCATTATCCCTATCACTACCACTACTACCAACACTGCTACCACTTTCATTACCTACGCCAAAACATACATCAGCACTACCCACGCAATCACTACCACCACAAACTAAAACAACCACTACCACCACCACAATCGCTATCGTCCTCATTACTTACACTACTACCCGACCTCAACAATATTAATATCTCCGTTGTCCCCACCACTCTCACAACCACCTCTGCTACTACCACCGCCATCATCACAACTACATTTGTTGCACCAGCTACATCATCACTACAACTGCAGCCGCCACCACAACCACCTCTACGCCAACACAAGCTTTTAGAAATTGCTTTGTTGCAGTTTATTCCTTAACATTAGGACTCCTCGCTTTCTTTCGTTTATCTCTCTCTCAATCAGCTTTCTTTTTTTCTTCCCCTCACATTCCTCTCGTTTTACCCTTTTCACACACACACACTCTGTCTCTCTCTCTCTCTCTCTGTCTCTCTCTCTCTCTGTCTCTCTCTGTCTCTCTCTCTCTCTCTGTCTCTATCTCTCTCTGTCTCTCTCTCTCTCTCTTTCAGTCTTCTTTTGCTTCCCTTCCTTCCTCATCACTTTGTCGTCGTCGTCGTCGTCGTTGCTGCTGTTGTGCTTCTTCGTCTTCGTCTTCCCCCTCCCCACCTTCGATTCTTCCTCCTCTTCGTCAACATCTTTATCATTTCTTCTTCTTTTTCTTCTTCTCTTTCTTCTTCTTCTTCTCTTTCTTCTTCTTCTTCTTCTTCTTCTTCTTCTTCTTTCCGTTACTGTTGTTCATTGTTTGTTTGTTTGTCTGTTTGTTTGTTTGTTTCTTTCTTTCTTTCTTTCTTTCTTTGTCTGTCTGTCTGTCAGTCTGTATGTCTGTCTGTCTGTCTGTCTGCCTGTCTGCCTGTCTGTCTGTCTGTCTCTCTCTCTCTCTCTCTCTCACACACACACACACGCACACACACACGCACACACACACACACACACGCAAGCCAGATCCCCAACCGATCTACTCTACTTTCATCCTCTAGAACAATCTCTGCCCCGTTCCCATCGTTTCATATCCACCTTCTGCACCAAACCATGCAAAACTCTCCCCCCTACCACCACCACCACCACCACCACCACCCCAACTCACCATTCTACATCTCTTCACTGCGATACACCAGATTCCTATATAGGTTCAGGTGAAGAACTAGTACGATTAATTCCGATAATTGTCGATAATCGCCGATAATCGCCGATAATCGCCGATAATTGCCGATAATTGCCGATAATTGTTCCGTGCATTATACTTCATTACAAAGACGTGGCTAGACTTTCTGTCAAAAAAAAAAAAAACAAAGAAAAAAGAAGAAAATAAAAATAAAAATGCACGACTGCTGCTCTGTGAATAAATGACAAAAATATAGAAGAAAAAAAGGGAAAGAATGAAAAAATCAAATGAGGCCAGAGCACTTTATAGTAGAATACTACTGGTTGAGGATGATGATGGAGGTGGTGATGGTGATGGCGATGGTGGTGAGGGTGATGGGGATGATGGGGTGATGAAAGTAGTGGTGGTGGTGGTGTTGGTGGTGATGGTGACGGCGTTAGTAGTGATGATGATGATGCTGATGAAAGATGACGGGGCGACCACCACGACGCGAGGAGATTTTCAGATCTCGTTTATAGGTCAACGAAAAAAGACGATGATAAGCATTGTGATGACGATAATGATGATGATGATGATGATGATGATGATGTTGATGATGATGAGGATGATGATGATGATGATGATGATGATGTCTATGACAACAACGGCGACAAGGGCGAATGTGATGATGATGATGATGATGATGATGATAACGACGACGACGACTAGGGCGTTGATCATGACAATGACATCAGTGACGACGACGAAAATGATGACGGTGATGACGACAATGCTAGTGGTAGTGATGACAGGTATGATTAAGATTATGATGAAGATGATAATGACGATAAGGAAAAAGAAGGGGATCAGAAGTGTGTTGATGATGATGATGATGATCATCATCATCATCATCATCATAATGTTGATGATGATGATGATGATGGTGGTGTTGGTGGTGGTGTTGGTGGTGGTGGTGGTGAT
>NC_142948.1:25752851-25755351 GCF_046866305.1 Octopus bimaculoides | reverse complement strand
CCCTACATTTTCTGAAGAATCCATGTTTCGACTTTAATCAGGTGCTGTGAGGTACGAAAATAACAATAAAAAAAATAGGAATAAAAATATAAATAAGCGGAACAATGTTTTTTGTTGTATATGCACCAGAAAATATGTTGCTCTGTCTGTCCGAGTACGATAGGGTCACGGATTTATAACCGAAATATTCTGGGTTCCAATCCTAACAATATTGTTGCTGTTTTATTCTTATTTTAGGTGGTCAGCTTTTCATTTCCACTTGTATCAAATATTTTTTCACTAACTTAGCTATTGTTTTTTCCTGCGGATGGCGACTGAAAATGATATAGTATCTAAAACTATTTCTACTTCCTTCACTATCAAATGTGCGTAGGGTTTTGGTTAAAGCACAAGGTCAATAATTTAGAGGGGATGGGACGAGTCGACGACGTGTATCCCAGTGCTGATATTTATTTTATCGTCCCTGGATGGATGAGAGGTAAAGCTGGCATCGGCTGGAATTGATCTCGGAACTTACTCTCTGATGTGCTACGTCGTATATTTTTTGTATTTTGTGATTCTCGCATCATTACTTCGGTAAGTAAGGGTGCGAACTATTCTTAGTTTGCGAAGTTTAAAAATAAAAATAATAATAAAACGAGATATGTATAAAATAGTGTCCCTTACTTTCCGAAAGAATTCAAATATTAGTTTCAAATTTTGGCACAAGGCCGGCAGTTTTGGGGGACAGGCTATGTCGATTATATCGAAACCAGTGCTCAACTGGTACTCATTTTTATGGACCTCTAAAGAATGAAAGGCAAAGCTGACCTCGGCGGAGTTTGAACTCAGAACGTAAAGACAGGCGAAATGCCGCTAAATATTTTGTGCGGCGTGCTAACTACTCTACTAGCTAAAATGTATTTTATATATGTATATGTATATGTATATATATATATATATATATATATATATATATATATATATATATATATATATATATATATATATATATATATATATATATATATATATATATATATATATATATATATATATATATATATATATATATATATATATATATATATATATATATATATATATATATATATATATATATATATATATATATATATATATACATTCGCTCATTTTCTTCCAAAAATTTAATGCCTTTAGCTTAGGTTTTTGGGGCCTACCAATTTTGAACAGTCTCAAGTGTAACAGACCGAAACTGTAATGATGACTGGAGTTTGACTAACGAATAGAAAGCCACAAATGTTCTGTCCTTGTATCGTCCATCTGTCCGTATGTTTTTATTGCCGTCCGTTACGTTCTTGTTCCGTGTATATATATATATATATATATATATATATATATATATATATATATATATATATATATATATATATATGTATATATATATATATATATATATATATATATATATATATGTATATATGACAGGCTTCTTTCAGTTTCCATCTAGCAAATCCACTGACAAGATTTTGGTCAGCCCGAGGCTATCGTAGAAGACATCTACTCAAGGTGCCACGCAGTGGGATTGAAGCCCGAACCATATGGTTCAGAAGCAAGCATCATACCACACAGCCACACTGCAAACCGCTATATAAAAAAAAAGTGATTTATACAAATGACATCACCGCAGGCTTGACTATAAATGCATGTGTATAGTTGTATATTTAACCCAAGGTTAACATAGACTTAGCAATCTGTCTCTCTTTCAAGTGTGATAGGAGACTGTTATATCTAATGCGTCTTTTCTTTGCTTAAGAATGTAGGGGCGCTCTCTGAGAATAAATTCATCGCTGCTTCTAGCAAACCGAAGATTGTAACGAATCACCGCTGTTGTCTCATGATCGCCTGGCTCATCACTGCCGACCAATCTCGCTACGAGCTACTTGGAGAGCATTTTCATTATATCTTTGAAAAGTCATGGTTCTGTCTGTAGACCGTGACATTCCTATAAATCTATTAGACTTTAGATATTTCCTGGTGTCTTTTAGATCAGCAAATTGCTCCTCTTACTTTCAAGAAAATATCATAGTAGCTGTCAAAAATTCTGAGAGAAACGAGGTTTGTTCTTACATAACTCATTCTGAATTTTTTTTTACCTACACTGCAACAAAACCGTGTTGTTTCGTTATATCCCAGATCCTTCCATTTAACATTAAATTCCAGATCCACCCGGAGAAAAGTTACAACAGCCTTGCCATTCAACATTCCTGTTGAAATCTATATCATAATAACTCTGATTCCCTGTCCGTCTGCCACACGCTTTCCTTAGATCAAGAAGATTTTCTTGTATCATTTTTATATTTGGAGAAATAAAACAAAAAAAGAAAAAAGCAGTGAATTTACTCGATTTATTTAATGAACTCGTACATTAGATGAAGAGTAAAATATGGTCTTCGTTTTACGTTTGCTTAAAGATTATTTTTTTCTTCGCACGCCACGGAAATATATGACCACGAATATTTCACTCTCAAACACTGTA
>NC_142948.1:25742851-25747851 GCF_046866305.1 Octopus bimaculoides | reverse complement strand
CTAGAACAAAGACCTGAAAACAGTAAGAGAACGCTGAATCGATATAATTTCATGGAGCTGGAAGAAAGCGAATGAGAAGGAGAGAGAGAGAAAGATTTCAGAAGAAAAAAAAAATTAATGATTAGGAAATTTAGCATGGCATAAATATTTAAATTGCGATGTATGTATATTTATGCGCAAGCAAATATATTTGTGCTTTGTTATCCATACATTCGTATAGAGTCACACACATAATTACAAGCATGTAATCATGAATACCTAGTCATACGTGTGTGTGTGTGTGTGTGCGTTCAAGCTCTCTGCTTTCTGAATTCAAATCCCGCTGGGTTACCCTTCTTTTTTCTCCGTCCGGAGGCGATAAAATGTTCTCAATCTCATAACGCGATTGATGTAATCGCCAATCTCCACCCCTCAGCTTCTTTGAAATGGTTCCTTTATTAAATGCAATTTTTATTAGGCAGCGAACTGGCAGAACCGTTAGAACGTTTGACGAAATGTTCAGCTGCATTTCGCCCGTCGCTGTTCTGAGTTCAAATTCTGTCGAGGTAAACTTTGTCTTTCCTCCTTTCGAGGTCGATAAATTAAGTACCAGTGAAATACTGGGGTTGATGTAATTGACTAGCCCCTTGCCACAAAATTTCAACCATTGGCCCTTCACTAGAAAGGATTATCTGTTAAAAGATGGGTGAATTTTGGAAGAAGAGCCAATGTGAAAGCACCAATTCTGAATATGCACATGTAAAGAAATTAAAAGAGAACGGTTTCTGCAAGTTTGCTGACAAGTAAGAAAATGCGTTGCACATTCATTTATTCGAATATAATGCGCAGAACTCATGATGCCTTCACACGTACGCAAGCAAAATTCAAAATATATTTAAACTTTTATGTATTTTTGGTATTATATATTTGAATCAGGAGTGGCCGTGTAGTAAAGAAGCATGCTTTCCGAACACATCGATCCGAGTTCAGTCCCTACTATAGCTTAAGGCTGACCAAGGCTTGCGAGGGGATTTGGTGGGCTATAGTAGGGACTGAACTCGGATCGATGTAGTCGGGAAGCATGCTTCTTTACTACTATATATATACATGTGTGTGCGCGTGTGTGTCTGTATTTGTTCCCCACCAGCACCACTTGTTAACTGGTATTGGTTTGTTCACGTCTCCGTAGCTTAGCGTTAAGTACTAGGCCTTAAAAAGTAGTGCTAGGGTCGATTCATTCCACTAAATTTCCTCAAGGCATTGCCCCAGCATGACCGCAGTCTAATGCCTGAAATAAGTAAAAGAATAAAAGCAAAGAATAAGCAGGGAAGGCAAGTATTCATAATGGAACTTACCTGGTTTATGAAGAAAATGTTTTCTTTTCTTTCATTCTTTTCCTTTCTTCCTTTTTGCATTAAATAGTCATCTATCGGCGTGTGAGAATTCCACAATGTGGAAGTGAAAGTGTGTCATAAAGTTGGTAGTAGAAAGTCCCTGGATAAATAACAATAGGAATGCCTGCTTGGGGAACCAATTCCGATCCATAATATAAAAATTACAAAAGGGCTACAGAGTAATATAATCCTTATCCAAAAGACATACATCATAACCTCTGAAGTTTGTTCTATAACAAAACGTTTTATTTTATAATTCATATTACTATCATTTTTAAATTCCAGATATATTTAGATTGTGAAGCGGTAAGAAATCTTCCGCATTGTATGAATGTATAGATGTGGCATGTGCATCTTTTTAAAAAGTATTTTCAGTAAATAATATAAAGCAATTTTCTTTTACTTCATTGTTATGTGCAAGGGACTCCTTAGTTTCATAAACAAATGTTTTATATAGCCTCATACTGCCGAGAAAGCAAAATTTTAGATTAAAACAGATGAGTTTTGTATGTTAAAAGTGGAAAATGTTTCTCCTATTCTTATTAGCTGTCATATCAGTAAAATTCATAATGCTGCACTAAATCCCCGCTAATCTATTTCCAATAAATATCTTACACTGACTTCGTTTATGGTACAAAAGGAAATAATTATTTATAAGGTGTAGAACACATGTGGCAGTATTAGAAATGACATATAGCCTCATTGGAAGATGATACAACCTAACTTGTTTCTCATTTTTGCTTTTGTGAATAATAGTGTAACTTAGTCCGTATTCTGTTCTTTGTACATCCTGATCTTTGAAGCGGTGTCTTAATAAGTCGTTGGGATAACAAAATGTATCATTAATGGAATCAAAGTTTGGAGATAAACTTCATAAACTTTTAATGAAATTATAATTTTTTTTTTTTTGCTACGACTTTATATTGATACACAGAGCATTGCCAGCTAAAATATTGATTAAAATATTGATTAAATTGCGTGGCACCTTGGGCAAGTGTCTTCTACTATAGCCTCGGGTCGACCAAGGCCTTGTGAATGGATTTGGTAGACAGAAACTGAAAGAAGCCCGTCGTATATATATTATATATGTATGTATGTATGTATGTAATTGTGTGTCCATGTTTGTCCCCCACCATAGCTTGACAACCGATGTTGGTGTGTTTACGTCCCCGCAACATAGTGGTTCGGTAAAAGACACCGATAGAATAAGTACTAGGCTTACAAAGAATAAGTCCTAAGGTTGATTTGTTCGACTAAAGGCGGTGCTCCAGCATGGCTGCAGCCAAAGTCATGGCCACAGAAAAAAAGGATAAACCAATGAGAAGAACTAGCGGTGTATCTATGAAATGAACCATACATTGAGCCGTACTATCTACTGCCATCGTTAAATCTAACATTTGTAATATTTTGATAAGAGCCTTTCTAGCCGTATGTTTGTGATCAGTCAGTCTTTAAATATGTGGAGTCCATCGTCACGATAAAGGCCGATATGTGCGGAGCAGTATGAATTACGCCGTGAATGTAAGATATAATCTCGGCTATACCGAAAGATACACACACTCACATACGTAAAAAACACGCACACACAAACATGCATAATACAAAATCACATTCACATATCGATTCACTTATTCAATTATCGATTTCAGTCCAGAGGCTGGGACACTGCCATTATGAATGTACACACTCACATACACATACACACAAACACACGCATATACGCATATATATATATATATATATATATATATATATATATATATATATATATATGTGTGTATGTGTGTGTATGTTTGTGTGTCTGTGTTTGTCCCCCCCCCCAACATCGCTTGACAACCGATGCTGGTGTGTTTACGTCCCCGTAACTTAGCAATTCGGCAAAAGAGACCGATAGACTAAGTACTAGGCTTTCAAAGAATAAGTCCTGGGTTCGATTTGCTCGACTAAAAGGCGGTGCTCCAGCATGGCCGCAGTTATATGACTGAAACAAGTAAAAGAATAAAAAAATAAAAGAATATATTACTACCATATACAACATACACATCGAAATACACTCACGTATATATATATATATATATATATATATATATATATATATATATATATATATATATATATATATATATATATATATATATATACATATATATTTATATTTATATATAAATAGGGAGAGAGAGAGAAAGAAAGGGGAGAAGGAGAAGGAGGTGGGGAGAGAGAGAGAGTAGGTTACACTTGATAACATTGACCAGCCATTTATTTTATCAACCCTATTCTATTGACAGAAAAATTGATCTCGGCAGCATGGACACTCAAAATGTAAAATGCCGGAATAAATACTGCAAGGCATTTTGTCCGAGGCTGATAGAATTATTTAAATCTACATCCTAGAATGGTGCTTATTTTATGGACTGTGCGCCGATAACAGGCAAAGTTGCCCTTGGCATGATTTGAACTCATAGCTTAAAGAAAACCCAAACATATTGCCACAAGGCATTTTCTGCGATCCACTTACGATATTGCCTGTTTATTTACCTACCCACCTACCTACGTACCTACATACATACATACATACATACATACATATATGCATACAAGAATATATGTGTGTATATCTACATATGTATCTATATATATATATATATATATATATATATATATATATATATATATATATGTATATATATATATATATATATATATATATATATATATATACATATAAATATATACATATACATATAGATATAATACATATACATATATACATACATACCAATACACATACACGCACACACACATGTTTGTGTATATATATATATATATATATATATATATATATGTATGTTATATATGTATATGTATATATATATATATATATATATATATATATATATATATATATATATATATAATATGCATATATATATAATATACATATATATATGCATATTATATATATATATGTATATATATATGTATGTATTCACACACACACACACACACACACACACACACACACACACACATATATATATATATATATATATATATATACCTGCATGTAAGTGACGTTTACATGTATGTCTAGGACATATTTTGTCACGATAATCACATTGAAAGGTCTGTTCATTGACGAAGTTACATGTTTTTACAAATTGTCACTGGAATTAGGTCTGCGTATAAAAGATATTTCTATATATGTATGTATAAACAATTTTATACATATAAAAACAATTACGTGCCTAATTGTATATGAAGATATATATTGAATATGTAGAAAAAATACGAATAGTGTTAATAAGAACAACTTTCAATCTAATTATTTTGTTAAATATGTTCTTCCACAGGCGACACACAGAACTCTTATAAGTAAAAGTATGCCTTGCTATAGCTGCTACATCGATCTGAAGGGACAACGTCTTTCTGATTTACTGAAATTCAGTAAAAACTCTTTCTTATTGATTTAGCACTCAACCCGTAATGCACACACACACTCACACCCACACCCACCCACCCCACACCCACACGCAACATATTTATTTACACACACACACACACACACACACACATATGAATGTACATACATATATGTATGTACACACACAGAAATATATATATCCTGAG
>NC_142948.1:25732851-25735351 GCF_046866305.1 Octopus bimaculoides | reverse complement strand
GAACAATGTGGTTGGTAAGCAAGCTACTTACCACACAGGCACTCCTGCGCCTGTTTAAAAACTAATTTTATTGAAACTTCTTTCAGAGTTCCTATTTTATTCTTCGTTAGTTAACTTGTGTAGGTTGAACTATGTAAAATGCTAGAGAAAAAAAATGTTGCTGTTTCTTGAAATACATACCAATACATATATCTAAAGCAACCTTTTTTCAAGGTTCTTCATGTACTATCGTGGACCTCCAATTTACTATTTAATTTTGTTGAACCCCCACCCCACCCCCAATCTTATATGGACCATCAGGGACCATAGGAACACCGGTTGAGAACCACTGTTTTAAAGGACCGAGCAAGATAACTTGTGCTACGTTTTCCTAGCGGGCTATTCATTCACATTGGTAAAGTAGTGCTTGGTAGGTTTAAAAATAGAATCGTTTTTGCTGTAGAGTTTAACGCGTCGACAGATCCTAATTCCGGCCAACAATTACAGACAATTTAAGCTAAAAGATAAAAAGTTATTGAAAGATTTTGTACTTTACGTTCCTTATTCAATAGGATGATTATTTTATTTATCTAATTATTTATTTTTCTTAAGACTAATGTAGTTTTTTTCTCATCATTTCTAAAGAAGAAAAATAAAAGGGAACTATTCTATTAGATGGAAAATAGGACAAATAATAGGACATGCTGAATGGATGATGAAAAAAAATTGTGTGAATGAGTGTGCGTGTATGTATTTATATTTGTATGTAAGCATTTATATGTCCATTATGTCTATATTATATTTTTATACACAGATATACGCACACATACATACTTACATTCATAGATACGCGCGCGCGCGCATATATGTATATATGTATACATGCAAGTATGCATTTATGTATGCATGTAGGTATGTATGCATTTACGAACGCACGTATATATGTACGTACTTATGTATGCATGCATGTATGTATAAATAGATAGATAGACTGATAGACAGATAGATGGATGGACAGATAGATAGATAGATAGATAGATAGATAGATAGATAGATAGATAGATAAATGGATGGATGGATGGATGGATGAGTGGATAGAAAGATAAATAGATAACAAGAGCGTTTGAAAAGCTGTGAATTGCGAAAGCCTTTAACAGACTTCCCAAAGGCTAATGTTATTCTCTTTTTTAATTTTTTTCTACAACTGATAATATATATATTATATGATACACGCAGACGCACACACACGCACTCACACAATAACTCGCACACACACATATGTATATATGTATATATACACACCAGAGAGAGAGAGAGAGAATACAAGACAGTGAGAGAGTGTGTCTATGTGTGTGTGTGTTACCAAACCGCACTGATATACCATTTCCTGGAAGAATCTTCTTATGTAATCAGAACGTCTCTGATTCTGTTAGACAGTTCTCTAAAGTTTTGTTATTTGACGAATAATTCCTGTTGCTTTGGTTGACATTTTTTTCTATTCCATTCCAACTCCAAATCATTGATTTGCTTTCGTAAAAATAACGATAAAATCAAACAGCAAAAAAAACCCCAAAGAAATTGCAACAGCAAACATGATACGTCTTTTGATTGGTGTTTTCCAAAAATCTCACGAATAGTTGACAAAAGACCCCCACCCGCCACTTATTATTAAAGCCTATGTATCTACCAGCTTCATTCGATTTCTGTCTTCTTAGAGATGCGTATAAAACATAAATCAATGCTTGTAAGCTGCGCTTGTTTTTTTTTCTTTATTTCATGGACGAACAGGCGACCGTGTACGTTTGTAATTTCCTTGTCATCTACTCTTTCGTTTTACACACACATATACCCGGCTACTTAAATGGAGCACACTAGTGTTTTACAAATATATTAAACTAAAACACGTATGTGGCGTGTTGGATGTGAAACATATTTTTAGACGCAGGTGTGGCTGTGTGGTAGGAAAGTTGCTTCCATATCACATGGTTTTGGGTTCAGCCCCACTGCGTGGCAGCTTGGGCGTGTGTGTCCTACTATAGCCTCGGGTGTGTGTATGTGTATATATATGTGTGTATCAATGTGTGTGGGTATATATCTATGTGTGTGTGTCTTTGTTTCTGTATTTGTCCCTTATCATGGCTTAACAACCGGTGTTGGTATGTTAACGACCCCTATCTTAGCGACCGGTAGAAGTACTAGGCTTAAAAATATGTCCTGGGGTTGATTTGTTCGACTAACAGTTATTCAAAGCTGTGTCACAGCATGATTGCAGTGAAAATGATTGGAACAATTAAAAGATTGAAAATTTTCCGAGTTCAAATTGTTGCTGAGGTCATTTTGATTTTCATTCTTCCAGGGTCAACAATATAATAAATACATTGGTGATTAAATACTAAATTAGACGTAACTGATTACCTTCAAATCTCGTTTTCACAAATTTCTGGGTGAACTGCAAGAATCGACAGAAAGAGCAGCGAGATGGTAGAATCGTTAACTCGTGGAGTAAACACACCAACACTGG
>NC_142948.1:25720351-25730351 GCF_046866305.1 Octopus bimaculoides | reverse complement strand
CCTAACCACTGGGCCATTGCGCCTCCACCAGAACTATCTACTAAAGGTAATTCATTTCTCTCTTCCCAGTAGCATAAATAATCAACTGTCCCATTTCACTGCGTTACACGATTTTTGCAACTGTTTATTTCCTATTTGCTAACCCCTAGGAAGTATGAAAAATGGCTCTTTCCTTCAAACTTTGATTTCTTACATTTATTGAAACCCCAAAGTATCCCTCCCAACACATGGCTATTATTCCCCCGCCCCATTACTGTTGCTCATGTTAGTTACCAAGGGACATGCTCAGGTGGTTAAGGTCAAGCAACTGACAAGCAAATCTGTGGTGTTGAGCAGAATATTTGTCATAACGTAACGATATTTCTGCTTCAGTAACTCAGCTCTGAATCTGTCTGAAATGTAATGGAAAATAGGTCAGTTTCAAAACTTTGATGTCCTGCTTAAGTATGCACATTTTGAAGGGAATGATAGTCATTTCCTTTGATTTCTAGATAGACGCAAATTGGAAGCAAATTGGAAATAGCACTTACTGTCCAACGACAAAAAAAAAACCCAAAACGAAGAAAATTCTTGTTATCAAGTGTTATCCAACTCTGACAGGAAACCGTTTCCTGTGGACTCTAGAATGTAACTGATCCATGTCTGCCTGTCCGATTCTCTCTCTCTCTCTCTCTCTCTCAGCTGGCCTCTGTGGCCATCAGCCTGTTGCCCCTGTCAGCCTATCACCGTTTCGCTTCTTGTCCCGCAGCTTTTTGAGTCTCTCTTGATTTTTCGACTTCAGTCCGTCAGATTATCTCTCTGTGTGCCTGACTGTCTGAGTATCTGCTGTCTGTCTCAGTACCTGTCTGTCTGTCTGTTCCTATCTTCGTCCGCCACCATGTCTGCCTGTTGTCTCTCTTCGACTGACTGCCTGTCAATCTGTTAAGTCTGCGCCGCTCACTCTCTGTCAGTCTACATCAAACATTGTCTGTCAGCTTGACAGCTCCCGAGTTTCTACGTTGATTTTTTTCTTTTATATAAATATATGTATGTATCTATCTATGTATATGTATGAGTGTATATATATACATATATATGTATGTATGTATGTTTTATTTTTCTCTTTCGACAAAGCTCGGGTAATTCCGTTTGTCTTATAACTCTTTCTCTCCCTCTCTCATTCTCTCTATCTCTGTCTGTCTGTCTCTGCCCACTCTCCCTCTCTCTCTCTCTCTCACTCTCTCTCTCTCTCCCTCTCCCTCCCTCTCTCTCTCTCTCTCTCTCTCTCTCTCTCTCTCTCTCTCTCTCTCTCTCTCTGTTTCTAACACCGTTGTTTATCTTCTGCTGCCTTCTCCACAGCAAAATACATAAACGCACAAACAAATAATGTTTAAAAATCGCAAAAATATAAACAGCAAAAAAACATAATGGTGAAATACAACAAAATAAAATTAACGAGAGCAAAAAAACAAAGAAGAATAATAAAATAAAAAAAAAACATGGCACGCAAACAAATAAAAAAAACAGAAAAAAGAGAAAAATGCCATAAATTAAGGAAGAAAAAAGAAGAAAACGTAAACCTGGTGTAGAAACCAGCATGGCGTGGTGTGAGTTAGAAACTAACACCACCTAGGTGCCAGCATACCTCCAATGAAGGTACAGAACTCCAGCACAGAACGCATCCTTATGAGCATATGCTGAGTACACGATGCTTCTAACAAACCGACATCGACTCAAGCCGAGAGATTAAGCTATCATTACTATAGCGAATCAGCAATCGAGTTGAGAAGAGCCATCTGTCGGCCAACGAACCGCAACGATGTCGGTTTAACCCCCAGTTTGCTCAGTGCATTAGATTTTTTGGAGAGAAAGAAAGAAAAAAGAAAAAATAATGTCTTGGCAGAAAATGTAGAGAGAAATACAGAAACATGGAGAATGTTCACACACACACGCACATACACACACACATACGCACACATTCACACACATACGCACACAAACACACGTATATATATACATATACATAGATATGGATAAATATATATATATACATACACATAAACGCACACACACACATATATATAGATATTCACACAATTCACACACGTATATCCATCCGTATGTATCTATGCAAATGTACATGCATATATGTTTATGCACGCATACATACACACACACACACGCACACACACACACACATATATATGTATCTTATGTATCTCTTTCTCTCTCTCTCTCTCTCTCTCTCTATATATATATATATATATATATATATATATATATATATATATATATATATATATGCATGTATCTTTGTATGCATGTATTTTTGTATGCATGTATTTATGTATATATATAAATGTGTATACCTCCAGAGAGAGAGAGATAGAGAGAATGAGAGATAGGGAGAGAGAGAGAGAGAGAGAGAGAGAAAGAGAGAGAGAGAGAGAGAGAGAGAGAGAGAGAGAGAGAGAGGATAGGAAGAGATAGATAGATAAAAAACGAAATGTTTAATATCGCCCCGGGGTGCAAAATAACTTTCGCTAAGTGGGAGATAACTGTGTGTTAAAAATATGGTATGGGATTCTTGGGGTGTTTGGCTGGCATCAGGACCTTCTGTCACTCATAATGGAGCAGCAACACCAACAAAAACCACCACCACCACCACCACCACCTCCACCATTACCATCAAGAACAACAACCACAGCAACAGCAATAACAAATAACATCGGTACCAACCCAAACAGCAACAAGAACCCAACAACAGAGCCCTTGTATTATTATTATTATTATTATTATTATTATTATTATTATTGGCCTTTTTTTCTTCATGGGGAAGTAAGAAGCAGATCTTCATCAAAAGAATGGTCTTCGTTTAAAGCTGTTTTACTTAAAGGGCTGCTATTACAACTTGCTTTAGATTCTTTACTCAAAATGACGGCGTATTAGATTTCTTTTGTTTTCGCTCCGTCTCTTTCTTTCTTTCTTTCTTTCTTTCTTTCTTTCTTTCTTTCTTTCTTTCTGTCATCCATCTTTTCGTCCTTTTTTTCAGTTCCTTCTCTGTTTTTGTTTGTTTCTTTTTCTTCTTCTTTCTATCTTTTTTCCACCAATCCATCTTTTCATCTTGGAATTTCTTTCCCTAATTTATTTTCCATCACTTGTTTTTTCTTTCGTTTCTCTTTCTTTCGTTTCTCTTTCTTTCTTTCTTTCTTTCTTTCTTTCTTTCTTACATTATTCATTATCATTCAATAATGATGATAAGGATGATGATAAGGATGATGATGATGATGATGATGAGGATGATGATGATGATGATGATGAGGATTTGAGATGGTCACCGAACCTGGTTTCAGGTATTTGAACCCAGAATGTAAGGGGACCTAACTAAACACACATTTACGTAGGTGCAATGAAATGTTCCCTTTTGATGGTCGACACTACGAACCGTATGGATACATGCCAGACATGATCGTCTTTCTCTTGGCAGACATATCTATCACAACTAGCAACAGGTTAGATAGTCTCCCAAATGTATTAACCGACGAATTGTTGCACTGCTGTGGAATGCAAATATGGCGATGGGGTGGTGTTATCCTCAACAGTTTCCAGCCCAGAACTTCATTGAGTGCAGCTTCATGTTTTGGCCACGGTATTCGCAAAGAGATTTGCACTTGTCGCCTTTACTAGGATCGGGAAGGTAGGTCTGAGAGATTTTTGGCAGATTTAGAATTATAGATGTCAATTTCGACCCCGTTTGATAACTCGTGCAGCTCTGATCCACAGGGATATATCCAAGACTTCCGAGAAAGTCGAAAGTCAGCTTTCTTCAATGAGTCCCGATCCTGTTTTCAGAGAATGAATTGTTCCAAAGTAAAATGGAATTTGCTACGTAATTAGACTAAATGCCGAAAATTGTTCCATATCGGAACCTTTTGGTCCTCAAGAATGTCCTTTCTCTTGGTTCTTGTGCGTGTTTGTTCATGAGATACTGCTACAAACGGTAGATGCGTTGAGGTGTAAACCTCTCAAACTCGAATATAGGAAGGCCATGTTGGTATGCGTAGATGACGTCAGCTGGCAAAAATGAGTTGTACTTATGTTTCAAAGGGTCAGGTTTGTCACATTCTATGTCAGGCTGAATTTCCCTAAGAACTACGTTAAGGTACGCGTGTCTGTGGAATGCTCAGCCACTTGCATGTTAATTTTGCGAGCAATTTGTTCCATTGATAGGATCAACTGGAACCCTCGTCGTCGTAACCGACGGAGAGCCAGTCTACATGACGTCACAGTAATGGTGTCGGACACTATAGAAATGGAAGTTGTCGTTTCTTTGATAGGTCCGAGTCACGTAAAGACCAAATCTAGGTATCTGACATCTTGAATGTTGAAGGCATTCATTGTACCGGATGGATAACAGTATCAGCGGCACGTCAAATCTTGAGTTAGTGATGAACAAGAACAAAAGTTAGCGTCGGATTTCTGGGTCATAAAATACATTAACTGAATAACCTATGTTGAAGCATTATAACCTATGTGCTTAAAGACTACGTGGAGGCGCAATGGCCGAGTGGTTAGGGCAGCGGACTCACGGTCATAGGATCGCGGTTTCGATTCCCAGACCGGGCGTTGTGAGTGTTTATTGAGCGAAAACACCTAAAAAAAAAAAGCTCCACAAGGGTCCGGTAGGGGATGGTGGCGAACCCTGCTGTACTCTTCCACCACAACTTTCTCTCACTCTTTCTTCCTGTTTCTGTTGTGCCTGTAATTCAAAGGGTCAGCCTTGTCACACTGTGTCACGCTGAATATCCCCGAGAACTACGTTAAGGGTACATGTGTCTGTGGAGTGCTCAGCCACTTGCACGTTAATTTCACGAGCAGGCTGTTCCGTGTTCCGTCCTCTCGCTTAAAGACTACAAACATTTTAAAGGAATTTTAGCAGTGTTACAGAGAAGCATTGCCGGCATGGGTTAAACTCTACAACGAGATTTTAATTTCGAACGTAAATGGCCGAAAGTTCCCGGCCAGGCTTCAGAAAATCAAGTACAATGAAGCCCTTTACATTCTCACAATGTAACCATTACTTTTTATGATGGTCACTTACTAATGAATGTTTTAGGTGCTAAAGAAAAGACTGGATGTCACTCCATGGACTGGTATTCGTTCTCGCATCACAAAGCTTCAGACACTCCCATTAGATCAGAGCAAACTTCCAACTTTCTCTTCTTCAAACCAGGCGTCGGCTGCCGAGCTACCTTCTTCGCGCACACTTTCTGATACCCAAAGTATAGCACTATCTTCTGCAATGTATTGTGGATAAAGAGCAGTAGTGCAGTAAGCTCCAGATTGTGACTCGTCTGTCCGCGCGAATCATTTCATGCGCTCAGTAATGATTTGTGTCATGGGTTGCAGTTGATGGTTTGTCTCCCACTCAGTGGTTTGTCCACAATGCTATTTTTCCCTCCTTTAAAATTCTTTATCCATCTATGCAGATCGCTCTTCTCAAGTGTCATCTACTTAAGCAACCTGTAAACCATCTGCAGATGTCAGTCAGCCGGTATCGAACGAACTTCGTTTGGGACTCATTATTTATAATGAAGAAGAAGAAGAAGAAGAAGAAGAAGAAGAAGAAGAAGAAGAAGAAGAAGAAGAAGAAGAAGAAGAAGAAGAAGAAGAAGAAGAAGAAGAAGAAGAAGAAGAAGAAGAAGAAGAGTTTCTACAGAAGATGAGTTATTCTACCAACATAGGCAGCTTGAACGACCTGCGTCAATTAAAAAGAAATGTACTCACTTTCATAATGCTTTTGGTATAACCCTCGTGTTAATAAAACAGTATCGCCCTTTTTATCTACCTTCTGTGTCACGCTCCAGAAAATTTGTTCAACGAAGAAACGTTTAAAATACAAAATGTTTACATTAATATGAAACAGTTAATTCATTAAACTTAAATATCTATTGAAAAAAATATAAATTTTTACACAAGCAAATGCCCTAAAATATGGATATGATAATAAACGAAGACAGATGTACAAATAAATAATACTTTTCAATTATTACTGAGAACTATTGAGTAAGTTGTTTTCGATTTGCTATGCTTCTATATGTATTTTAATTTAGTTTCAAATTTTGGCACAATGCCAGCAATTTCGAGGAGTGTGTAAGTCAATTACATCGATCCTAGTGCTCAAATGGTACTTATTTTATCGAGTTTGGATGGCCCCTGTGCAAAGAGAATCCGAACACAGACAGGAGGGGTAGCGAAAGACAGATAGAGCGGAAATGGCGCGATACTGGGGTGTCAATGCCGAGTCTGATGTCTCGGAGGTGCTCCGCAAATCGGTCAGCCAAGTGGCGACCCATTTGACCAAGGTAACCAAATACTTGTTCCAATTGGGGACAAAATTTCTGGCCTTGTATACAATGAATTGATTGTTTTGGGGAGGGGTCATACACGGCTTTTCGTGTAAATATCGCATTTGGGTAGAAAACCAACCTTCTTGTGGAAGGGTATTGTAGCATAATGAGCCACACCACTCCCACCTTCCTTCCTTCCTTCCTTCCTTCCTTCCTTCCTTCCTTCCTTCCTTCCTCCCTCCCTCCCCTCTCTCTCATTCTACACAATTTCAGGTCAAGGTAACTTCTTTACACACGCGAACAAGCATCTATGTATGTATGTATGTATGTATGTATGTATGCATGTATGTATGTATGTATGTATGTATGTATGTATGCATGTATGTATGTATGTATCTATATTCACGCAGACGCACATACATGCATGTGAATATATAAGTCTCTGTGTGTATATGTCTATATATGTTTACATATATGCAAGCATATATAAATGTGCATATTACTTTCTCTCTCTCTCTCTCTCTTTCTTTCTCTCTCTCTCTCTCTTTCTTTCTCTCTCTCTCTCTCTTTCTTTCTCTCTCTCTCTCTCTTTCTTTCTCTCTCTCTCTCTCTTTCTTTCTCTCTCTCTCTCTCTTTCTTTCTCTCTCTCTATATATATTCTATACACACACATATAAGATATATACATGTAAGTGTATAAAATATGCCAGTATATATACATTCGTATGTAGCCATATCTATGTGCATGTATACACACCTATAGACAAGTGTATATGCATGTATGTATACTATTTTTGTGTATTGAATGGCTTAAGGCAGAAGACAAATGATATAAACGAAACCAGGGATGAATACAGCTGACAGACACAATGACAAGAAGAGCAGCGAGCAGGACTGAACCGAGCAAAAAGCCAAAACGAAAAAACAACGGCACAAACCACGTAAAAGAACATTATACAAACAGAAAGGAAAAAAAAAAGAAAACCCAAAAGCAAATAAGCAAAAATTGCAAAAAAAACTAACATCCTCTCACTAACAACTATCTGATCTCATTCTGATGTTCTGATTCTGAAATTAAAGAGAACAAGCAGAATACGAATAAATAATGATGATGATGATGATGATGATGATGATGATGATGATGCTGATGACAACAGTAATAATAATAATGATAACAACAACAACAACAACAACAACAACAACAACAATAATAATAATAATAATAATAATAATAATAATAATAATAATAATAATAATAATAATAATAATAGTAATAATAATAATAATAATAATAATAATAATAATAATAATAATAGTAATAATAATAGTAATAATAATAATAATGATAATAATAATAATAATAATAATAATAATAATAATAATAATAATGATAATAATAATAATAATAATAATAATGATAATGAAAAAGCATGGTAGTAATATCAGGAAAAAAAAAAAGACGCTGGTTGTGTTGCTAGAAGATTTGGTGGAACCTTAGTGAAGATATTTCCAAGACTCAGGAAGCAGGAAATTTCCAGTTATTGATCCGTAATTGGTTCCAATGCAAGATAAAGCAACAGTACGTCAAACCGACTGAGATTTGGCGATTCCTCGTCTTTGCTTCTTTGTTTTACTTTTTATCAATTTTATTATTTTATATCTTATCTTTTTCTTTCTTTTACCTGTTTCTTCACTCACCCTTCTCGTGATCATCAAGATCATCATCGTCATCATCATCATCGCCATCATCATCATCGCCATCATCATCATCGCCACCATCATGCACAACACCCTCATCATCATTATCACGATTGTCAGTATCATCATCGCCATCATCATCATCACCACCACCGCCGCCGCCGACGCCACCACCACCACCACCATCATCATCATCATCATCAACAATAATAACAGTATTATCGTCGCCATGGTCATCGTAGTTGTTGACATCATCGTCGTCGTCGTCGTTCTCTTCCTCTTCTTTTTCATCATGTTGTATTATTATGTAACTCCTGTCGTATATTCATGGCTTGTAATCAAATACATGTGAGATCAAAACTATGTTAGTGTTACTCTCAGTTAATTAACTTTTGTAATAAACTCCACTTCAAACGTTCATTTACTGTAGCTGGATTGACATAATCATTAGAGCATCAGACAAAATGCATCGTGTTATTTGTTCCGGCTCTTTGTGTTCTGAGTCCAAATCCTTTCAAGAGTCGATAAGTTTAGTATTACTCCAAAGTGTTATATTAACAGAATTATTAATGTTGGACTAAATGCCTTAGGTATTAGTTACGTCTCTTTTACATCTTCAGTACTCAGAAAGTTATCTTATTTTTCCAGTCGATAGATTTCGTGCCTAAATCCATGTACTATCTGCAGTGGTGTTTCTAGAATCGTTTCTTCCTTTGCAGTATACAATTTGACATCGTCCACATTCAAAGCTATTTTATTTTCCTCTGAAAATTACCTAGTCTAGGGTAATTAAAAGTTTTAATGGACTCGTCTGCATCTAATCGACAAGATGGTGTCTCGTTAAAAAAGAAGAAATACATTACGCGGAACCACATAACTACACAGCGCTTGTCAAGAAAGTCACCAGAGGTCGGTCGTGGCCTGGTGGTGCAGGAGGGAAAAGATTTATCCCAAGAACGTCTACGGCAAAGGCATGAATACCACATATTCTCACATCAGTTCTCGTCATTATATAGAACTTTTAGCAGGTCCTAGAGATAAAAAACCTTTCCTAGGTTTTGCTTTTGGGAAAATTGTAAGTTTCTACTCATACCTTTAGGAGATGAAGGAGTACATCACTTCCTATATTTCTTCCTGTCTTTCTGCTATTTGTACTGAATTCTCCTTAAAATGAAACTTGTATTGACTATTTGACAGCATAAGCTGTCAAACAAGTTATAAGGACTCTTTTAAAGAGAGAATGAGAAGCGATATCAACGTGAATTATCCCAATGTCTAATGCTGTTAATTACCTTTAAAGGTTAATTACCTTTAAAGATAATAAATGTATCGAGAGAAGTATGAACATCTCAACCTGCCACACCCACTTTATTCAAAACATACAAACTTGAGCAAATTTGAACAAAAAAAAAAACAAAATAAAAACATCGAAATTGGTGTTTTGCACAAGATATCAAAACTAGGATATTGTGATTAAAAATATCTTTTACATTGGCTGTCCCACAATATCTTGGTATATGGAGAACAAAACGAAGAAGTGTACAGCTAAATTTAGACCTTGCTTTTCTGACAGTGAACCAGTTTAATACACTTTCTAATTCTATATTCTCTATAATTGCCGATACAGAAAACCATTACCCCTTTCATTGGAACCCACTGTTTACTTTACAATCAAAGGGTTCTGTTTTTTCCTGTCGATTTAGCCGCCAGTTAAGGCCATGTACTACCTGAAGTGGTGTTTCTAGGGTTTCCTATCATAAACAGCGTAAAGATTTACACCATTCATATTAAAGAAGCTCATTCATTGACTTCTCAAAGCATTTGTTTACGATTGTAGTCAAGTATTACATATTCGTTAAAGGTGTTATAATACTCTCCTTGGAGTATTCTACATCAAATACCGTAAGGATGCCTGTTTTTTTAAATTAAAAAAAAAAGAAACTAAAAGAAAATGAGCGATAATTTGCAAGAAA
>NC_142948.1:25705351-25715351 GCF_046866305.1 Octopus bimaculoides | reverse complement strand
TATAATATAATATAAGGATAACATCTTTTTAAGAATTTATCAAGTAGTCAGCGTGAAGAAAACCCCATAAGGAAAAAAACCATCATTTTTTTCCATAAATATATATAATATAATCTGTATAAGGGCATTATTATAAAATAAAGCCTCACGCTTAGAGGGACTTAATAAGTCGCCCTTATATAGATTATACGTGCGTATATATATATGTATATATAAATATAAATACATATGTATATATGTAATATATATTGGTCTTAAATCTTGGCGCAAAACCAGCAAATTCGAAGGTTGTGTAAGTCGATTGCATGGACTCCAGTGCTCAACTGGTACCTATTTTATTGACCCAAGAGGATGAAAAGCAAAGTGGACCTCGGTGGAATTTGAATTCAACGTAAGGGCGGACGAAATGCCACAAAGCATTTTACTCGTTGTGTTAGCGATTCGCCTAGTTCGCTACCTTTACGTGTTCAAATATTAAAAAAGAATTTTCTTCAAGATCATAAAGATCTCATTGTAATTATACAGCGATGATAACGCAATTAAAATTATTTTTGTTGTGAGGATGTAGTGAATTGAAACATTTTTGCCTCTTAAACGGCATTAAAAATGCTGTCAAATTATTCCTAAGTTCGTGCATTATGGAAAGACGTTGTTATTCACAGTGGAAGCAAAGCCCTTCTTCGGAGAATATAACATTCAAATGTTAAAGGTAACACACACACACACACACGCACACACACAAACACAAAGAGCTATTCGTAAAGTTAGTACACAGCCTCTTGTTACAGCAAAAGCGATTGATCATCTAAAATTTTGAACTACTAAAGATTTTCGTTGACGCAGCAACCACAAGTGTCTTCGGATTCTTAACAACATCTTCAAAAAAAAAAAAAAAAAGGAGAAAGAAATTAATTATGGCTTTATTAGAATACGGTGTTGAACACTTGGATGTCTCTCAGGGTTAACTGACAATTCATTGGCAAAATTGCCATTTAGTTATTGGGTGTCGTTGAAAGGTTGACAAATGCATTGACGACATTCTGTCAGTTGGAAATAAATGTCTAAAAAGTGTTTGACACATTTTGCGGCAGTACTTTTACAATGACTGACAATTGGTTGTTGGTGGCGTTGGCGGCGGTGATGGTAGTGTGTAGCCCCATGTCAACCCTGAAAGAACAGTTCTAAAATTTATTTTTTATACTAAAGTCATAAGGCCTGGAATTTTGTGGAAGGGGGCTAATTGATAACATCAACTCCAGTGCTCAGCTGGTACTTATTTTACTGACCTCGAAAAGATGGAAGTAAAATCGACTTCGGCGGAATTTGAACTCAGAATGTAAAGACGGAAGAAATACTGCTAAGCAGGTTTTCCAGTGAGCTTATTTTGCCGGCTTACTGCCCTGAACAGCTCCATCGTTAAAATCATTCTAGCTATGACTAACGAAATCTATCTGCCAACGGCTTTTTTATGCAATGTGTCCTTCGGTTTTTAAAACATAGAGCGTCATCTGAATGAGACCTGATTGCTATTTCTAGCAGGTCGAGTGAACAAATAAAGTCTTGGCTCCTATATTAGTATTTCAAAATGACTAGTTGGTCTTTTAGTAATATTTGTAGGTCGATATTTGTTGTCATTTGTGGGCTAATGTCTTTCTTTATATGAAATATAAAGAAAGACATTTAAAACGAGCCCATCCCGTATTTCTTCTAAACACCGTGAGCAATGTGCCACTACAGGTTACTCAATGTAACCTTTTCTAAGACGATATCAGATACCGCAAGATTTGGTAACTCTTTCTATTTGAGGGGGTAACTCCGTAGAAACACCTTGTATTTGGAAATGAATGGTAGCCGACCTTTTAAAGGAGATGATTCACAAATAGAAATTATATCTATATATCTTAGGATATTCCGAATTAGAAGTCATTAAGAGGCACAGGCGTGGTTGTGTCGTAAGAAGGTTGCTTCTCACGGTTCCAGGTTCAATCCCATTGCATTACACCTTGGGCAAGTGTCTTCTACTATAGCCTCGGGTCCCTCCTCATTGGGGGTTCCACTATGCTGGTGTTAATTTTAGTTATTCATTTTTGTTTTATTGTTTACATGTTTCAGTCATCAGACTTCGGTCATGTTGGAGCACTGCTTTGGAGAATTTTTAGTCAAATGAATCGCTTCCAATACTTATTTAAAAAAAAATTGGTACTTATTCTTTCGATATCCTTTGCCGAACCACTAAATTACGGCGACATGAACACACCAATACCAGTTGTCAGGCTGTGGTGGGACAAACACACATACATACATACATACATAATATATATATATATATATATATATACGAAGGGCTTCTTTCCGTTTCCGTCTACCAACTCCATTCACAAGGCTTTGGTCAACCCGAGACACTTACCCAAGGTGCCACGCAGTGAGATTGAACCCACAACCATGTGGTCGGGAAGGAAATTTTTTACCACATAGCCACGCCGGCGCCTTGATCTATATTCTAAAACAGTTTCTAACACCATCCTCTAAATTAGTGATTGTATTGATGGATAGGGTTTTCACGAGACGACTTACATTTCTCATTTTAAAATGACTTGTCGATGGTATATTTTTTTTTCTTCTTGAGATCGTTGTTAGTTATATTAAATACAGCACAGCCGAATAATTAAGAGGTTCGTCCGCAATCAAGCGGTTTCGGTGTCGATCATGTTGCATGGCGTCTTCAGCAAAAGTCATTTTGTTTTTATAGTCCCGGGTCGACCCATACCTCGTGAGTGAAATTTGGTAAAAGTAAACTGTATAAAAGCCCGTGGGGCAGAAAGTACCCGCAATTACACAGGTGCAACCTCGTCGCAGACTGCGTCACGCAAGTTCTGCCTGAGAGTTATTCTCAATCAGTTCCATGAGGAGGTAATTCACGTGATCGAACTATTGAATCCTCTGTGTCTAACGACGGAGATCCACCGTTTTGAAGTGGTTAATGGTATACGCTTTATAATGACTGGCCCGTCGTAGGAATGGTATTTTAAAATGATTAAATATAAAGCAACTGTTTCTCTCAACTATGTTTCTTTGATGTTTCACGTGACCAGTCACCTTTGATCTTTTAAAAGGACAAAGTACTGCTTCTTCAAAAAGATTTCTTCTTGGTTATTTCAGCCCTTTCTTACCATATTTCTGTCGGAATACGTTACTTTTGTTTCAATTTTGAAAACGAAGGATTTAGCGAGATTGTATTCGACTTTATGATGATGGTGTTTCGAACATAAATTAACATGAAATTTTGATGGAAAGTTTTCATTTTGGTCATTTGAAATTACGAAGTCTGTATCATACAACAAAGGGAAAAATCTCTGGCTGGGTAGTATCAAAAGATTTAACACTTTCATTGCCATATTTCTGTTGAAATATATTGCCTTAGTTTCAATTAATTTTGAAAATTCTGGAGAACCTAGTAAAATAATTTTTGCCATTATTTGGTGTTTGAAACAAGTTAGCAAGATATTTTGACACCGACAAGTCATTTTAAAATGAGAAATGTAAGTCGTCCCTTGAAAACCCTAATCATCAATACAATCACTAATTTGGAATTTGGTGTAAGAAACAGTTTACAAATATAGATCTAGGCGCCTGCGTGGCTACGTGGTAAGAAATTTTGCTACCCTATTTCTATCGAAAAAGACTATTTTGTTTCGATTCTGAACACAATGAAGAATTTAGTAAATAACTTTATCATTATTGGACAGTATTGTAGTTCGCTTGAAGCATTGTGTATTGTTTGTAAAGAATAAGAAGTTTTGAATGGTACAACAATGCACTATAATACAAAAAATGGACTATATTACCTGTTATAATTTAGTTATCTATAGTCCGATGATATTTCGGAATACAATTCCTTCTTCAGATATTCTTGGAGTCACTGCTATAAACTGTGTTTCAACGGCTTTTCTTTTTTCGGAAGCCATTATTAAATTGGTGCTTGAAACATAATTTTCATGGAAGGCTTTAGTTTAGATTACTTTAAGACTTTTGTTACTATATCAGTTGAAATACACTATTTGGTCTCAATTTAAAAAAAAAATGTAAAATTTAATAAAGCAACTTTGTCATAATTAAGCTGGTGTTTGTAACATGCATAATCACAAATATTTGAATCAAGTTCTTAATTTAGATTACTTTAAAACGGTAAGTTTGTATCATATAACCAGAAGCAGTCTCAGACAAGCTGAGTTTCCGAAATTAATTTTGTTTCATACTCCACTTCGATTCACTCCCACACATCAAAATAAAAAAAAAACAAAAGGATGCGTATATTACAAACCCTACCATATAAAATGAATGACACGTGGTATAATATAGTTCTTTGCTCTTCTGTTCACTGCACTTAGAAATAAGGCGGGATGGCCACGGCTAGAATACCTTTGATTATAGATCTGAGAGATGACATGGGGGGCAACCAGCAACAAAAACTAACAATAACAACCACATCGATGACAATTTTGTCAAAAACAATTTAAGCGAGAAGAACAATCACAGCGATGACACGGGCTGGAGTCTCAAAAAGTAAACACACAAAAAAAAAAACACGAACGAAAGAAAAATAAAAAGCAAATAATATATATATATGTGTGAGTGTGTGTGTATCTATATTTATGAGTACGAATATGTATATGTATGTTTACATGGATATCTGAATGTATATGTAGGATATATTTGATATTTCAGAGTAAAAACAATATTTCAGTAACTTTTCGAAAAGTTTGCCACCAACTAAGAGAGGCATCCAAAAATGTGACAAGAAATGGTTTCAAAGAACATTTTTTGACACTTCCAAGTTCTATACTTGTAATAGCTTTATTAATATTGCATCTTTTTTTTTTTTTGTAAAATATAGATTCCATTATTTTATTATTAAATTCTTATTTAAAAATACATTTCTAGAATGATGATGATGATGATGATGATGAGGATAAGATTAATAAGAGCAATTTTATAACATCTACATAAACACACCTATATATATATGTGTATATATATATACATGACAATATATATATGTATATATATAAGTATATATATATATTATATATATATATATATATATATATATATATATATATATATATATATATATATATGTATGTATATGTATATATATGTGTGTGCGTGTGTTTGTGCGTGTGTATACAGATATATATATATATTTATATTTACACACACACACACATATATATATATATATATATATATATATATATATATATATATATATGTATGTATATATATATATATATATATATATATATATATACTATAAACATATTTAAGTATAAAAATGAGTTCTAAGAATGAAAATAATGACAAACGATGATGATGATGGTAATGATGATGATGATGATGATGATGATGATGATGATGGCGACGACGATGACGACGAAGACGACGATTATGATGATGACGTTGAAGTCTGCAAAGTTCAAATTTCAACTTGTAAGTGTTGGTATATTGTAAGTGTTGGTATATTTTCTTCTACATATGTATTGCAATCTGTGTGTATGGGTATGGGTATACATGCTGTGCGTGTGTGCGTGGATATGTATTTGTTTGTGTGTGTCTGTGTGTGTGTGTGTGTGTATGTATATACTTATATACATATATGCATGATTATACACAAACACATACATACACGCAGGTACGTAAATACACACAGATATATAAATAAGTATATATATATAAGCATAGGTATTTTCATCTATCTATCTATCTATCTATCTATCTATCTATCTATCTATCTATCTATCTATCTATCTATCAATTTTTCTTTCTTTCGTTCTTTCTTTCTTTTTCTCTCTCTCTCTATCTATCTATCTAAATATATATATATACCCGCATATATATATGTGTGTGTGTGTTCATTCATGTATTTGTATCTTTAAACAAATACACATGCAAATAACAATACACACACACACACACACACACACACACACACACACACACACACACGAAGACACACATATACATACATACATACATACATACATACATACATACATATACCCCCCATATGAGTACTTCGATGGGTGTGGGTTTTTAAAATAAAATAAAGCTGAAACTTATTGTAAATTTCTAACTTGTATCAAATGTTAACAGTTTATTTTTCAGATATTTATAGAGAAAATATTTTTTGGGAACCGAAATCGAAGAATTTTTACCATTCCGATTTTATTGTCTTTGTTCTGGAGAAGAATAAAAAAAAATTTTCATAAAGAATTCGGCTGGTAGTTTATCCATTTCGTACAAAAATCAAAACTGAATATTAATGTGTGTACATGTGTATGTGTGTGTGTATGTATGTGTATGTATGTGCGTGTATGTGTGTGTGAGAGCGTGCAGTGTGTGCGTATGTATGTGAATATGTGTATCAGTGTGTGTGTGTGTGTGTGTGTGTGTGTGTGAGTGTGTGTTTGTGTGAGTGTGTGTTTGTGTGTATATCAGTGTTATTTACCTTAATTATGTTTCTTTTATACATATATATATAAATAGATAGATAGATATATAAAGATAAAACTATTGGTAAACTGACAAATATATAAACATATATATGTATATATATATATATATATATATATATATATATATATATATATATATATATATAGAGAGAGAGAGAGAGAGAGAGAGAGAGATAGATAAATAGATAGATTGACTGAGAGATAGATTGATAGATGAATAGAGAGATATAAAACTACACACTTGTGTATGCTATACACAGTATATGTATTCACTATATATAAATATTATATATACATACATACATAAATACGTACGTACTTTTATCTATATAATATATATATATATATATATATATATATATATATATATATATATATTTATATATATATATATATATATATATATATATATATATATATATGTGTGTGTGTGTGTGTGTGTGTGAGTGTGTGTATGTTCATATATACATATATATGCACTCACTCACATAGGTTTATGTTTACACACAAGTATATACGCATATATGTGTACGTAAATATTTTCAGATTTTCATATGATTATGAATATGCGATTGCCACACACACACGCACACACACACACACACACACGCATATATGTATATTGATTTTGTTCATTTGTGTATTTGTATCACAATTTCTGAAGACACACGCAAACACACATTTCTCACTCTGTGTGTATTTGTGTGCGTGTGTGTAGTGTGTTAGTGTGTGAGTGCGTGTGTAGATACGTGTAAAAGCAATAAGAACAATTCACATGAGCAGATTTTATTAAAATAAAGGTCAGGTTCGCAACGTAAGCGGCCCTGCTTGAGTTTTTCGTGCCCAAAGTGCAATTCTGAAATGTCATACTAAAACCACATCGCTTCAATGTCTTTCTTTCGAAGTCTTACTCTCTCATTAGCGCATGTCGTCTTGGCGCGTATGGTGTTTGGATTTATGTATGGAGGTGTGTGTGTGTGTGTGTATGCGTGTTTTGTATATCCATGTATATGTGTATATGTCTGCGTATATGTTTGTATCTATGTAGGTATACATTTTTGTATGTGTGTATGCATGCATGTTTGTATGTAAGTATGTCAGTATGTAGATATGCATTTTGTACGTGTATGTGTATGCGTGTTTGTATGTATGTCAGTATGTAGATATGCATTTTGCACGTGTATATGTATGCATGTTTTTATGTATGCCGGTATATAGATATGCATCTTGTATATGTATGTGTATGCATGTTTGTATGTATGTCAGTATATATGTATGTATGTATATGTTTGTGTGTATCTATGTGTATATATTTGTATGTATGCGTTTATGTATACATTTTTGCATGTGTTTACGTGTATGTTTGTATGTATATCAGTGTGTATGCATGTGTGTATGTATGTGTAGCTATGTGTGTATGCATGCATGTATGCGTATTTGTATGTGTGCTTGTATGCTTGTATGCGTGTGTTTCTGTATGGATGTGTGTATGTCTGCTTGTATACATGCCTGTATATATGTATACTGTATATGTAAGGTTCATGCATTCATGCGTGCATATATATATGTTGTATGTATATGGTGATTGTATAAATGTACGTATATATGTGCGTACGCATGTGTGTAAGTAGATATCTTAGTATGTTTGTATATAGTCATATAGGTATGTATGTCTGTTTGCATGTATGTATGTATGTATCTAGGTATACATGTATGTGTGTATATATTTCTGTTTGTACGTATGTATTATGTATGTATTACGTTTGTATTTTGTATGTATTACGTATGCATACGTACGTATTATGTTTGTATTACGCATGTGTACGTATTTATAATACATGTATTACGTATACATACGTGTGCATTGTATATGTTTACGTACGTACACGTATGTATGGTTCTATTTTTTTGAATTTGTGTGTATTTCGTATGTGTTACGCATGTATTGTGTGTGTATTACGTATGTATCACGTATGTATTATGTAATATATTCCGTGTAGACACGTTGTATTATTCAGGTATTACGTATCTATATGTACACATGATTTCTTGTTTGTGTGTATATATAGTACCGTGTTTGTGTGTATATATAGTCGATAAGTCGTGTAATTTTGCATGCGTGCGTTTTTGTGCCTGTGCGTATTTGTGTAAGTATGTGAAGGTGACGAATTTTGCGTGCGTTAATATAGAGTACTATGTTGATCTTCATATTGGTTTTGGTGGTTTGTGTTCACTTTCATTAATATTTTCACGTTTACATTATTATACAGTGATCCCTCGATTATCGCGGGTGTTACGTTCCGAAACCACGCGCGGTGGGTGAAAATCCGCGAAGTAGAAACAACACAGTACTGTACATTTTTAAAATTATTTTTATAATTTGTACATACTTATTTTATTATAACTACAAAATAACACCACAGAGGAATCGACGTAAGCTTATATAATAAACTGCGACAGGTCAACCGCGATAGGTGGATCGCGATATCGCGAGAGATTACTGTATATCCAATTTTTCTATACACATGTATAAGCAATGCATATACATTCGTATCCCATAATATATTTCACATTATTTTCTATGCACATAATAGGGCAGTGAATTGACAAAATTTCTTTTACCAGTGTCCACCTTGTTTTTTTTGTGTTGTTGTTTTTTTTGTATCAGTCATTGTCCTGCCGATATTTTTCTTCCTTTTATAACACACGTGGTTCTTATTTGCGTGATATATTGTTGCTATATCATGTGACCTCCCCTATTCGAAGGTTATAATGGACACAGGTTCGTGTGTCACATAGCTAACTAGAGGCGATGGCCTCTTGGAACTAATCAACGGCAGCATTCGTCCTATTTTTCTGGACTGCCATGTTAGCTTGGCGATAACTATTAATATAACGTACGATAGCATCTTATAAAGCTAGATTTATATATCCTAAGATTGCAGAAGAATTTGTCGCTGAGCACTTTAGCTTAATGGTAAAGCACTTGACGCGTAATCACAGGGATGTGAGTTCAAGTCTCATGGCTGACCGCCGATAGATTTTTCTGCAAAATATGGATAGTTTATCCTGTTGTTGCTCTATTATTAGCATTATCCTGCGTTTGAGAATAAAATTATTTCCTCATCTGTATCTTTCAATACATCTGAACGCTTCTAAAGCAGACTTTGTTGACTTTCAAAATAAGTTGAATTTATATATATGTATATAAATTCCCTTACATACAAACCGACTGATGAATTTCATTTTGGTGCTGTTGTTTAAAACCAGGTGACTTTTGATTGAGATACCATCTTCGAAAACGTTCCAACTCCTCCGGTCTTATTATTTTCTTTTTCATTCGGATACAGATTTTTCTTATAACGTGTATCAAATTTCAACACATTCCGTACATTTCACACTATAAACTCGATAATTTGCATTGACATAATTTCAGCAATTTGTTAAGAAAACAATCACCTTTGCTAAGACTGTATATTATGTGC
>NC_142948.1:25692851-25700351 GCF_046866305.1 Octopus bimaculoides | reverse complement strand
TGTTATCATTACATTTGGATACTGTGAATGTTTTAGCTTGTTAGTTCGTGTTGCATTTTGCCTTTGCTAATAGTTTCTTTAGGTTATATGGTTGCCTTTTGCTTAAGATAAGTGTTTGATTAGTTATATTTTTTTTATTCTTCACTTTGTTTCATGATTGGCAAATTTATTTTGATGTTGTTAAAAATGTTTTGGTGATGTGTGTTGCGTGTTATTGTGTTCCGTTGATGAGTTCATCTCTCTCGTGTTGCCCTAAGTTGTTCTATAGGTATCTCTTTTGCTAGTTGTATGCTATTTTCTATGAGTAGGAGAGGGTATTTATGCTTGAGCAGAAATCTTTCGAGTTCTATAAGTCGTATGTTCCTGGTATTTGGATCGTCTACTATAGTACCAATTTTGTTGGTGAGACGACAGTACAGGATGTTGCGTTTTCTGTGTGTTGGGTAGCATAATTCAAAATTAGATACTGGTATCTGTGCTTTTGTAATAAATATCAGCTGTGATTGTGGTGTTGTTTTTAATTACCATTATATCAAGAAATGGTAATTCTGTGTTGCTCTTTTCTCTTGTGAATTTGAGACGAGGGTATAGATTGTTGAAGAAGGGTGCTGAATTATACCACGTTTTCTAGGGATTTCGTCCAAATTAGGAAACGATCATAGGTATCTTTTCGATGTGTCCTCTGTATGTTTTCTAAAGGTCAGGCCGTAGTTTTCTTCAATTTTTTGATATAGGTTTTGTTCCAAATATCCCAGTACTGATTTCACGAAAACTGGAGCAAATCTCCTCCCCATAGCTGTGCCTCAAATTTGGAGGTGGTTTTTTTCTTCCGTTGAGAAGGAATGTATTGTTTTCGAGGATGAGGATAAACTAGAAACTGAGGGCATTTACGCAGCGAATTTCAGTCAATAAAATATCTGATTTCCTTCTCTGAAATAAGGAAATAAAACTTGAAATGAAAACATTGAAATGAATATAAATTATTATTAATGAAAACGATTAGAGGCGCGCGAGAGAGAAAGCGAGAGACTGTGTTGCAAATGAAAACGAAAAATTTTGCCAGAACGTATCAATATTGTTTATCATATGTTAAACCCTACTCTGCAGTGAACGTAAAGTTTGGCAACAAATATGCAAATTTGTGATAGTAAGTAATAACAGACGCTTCGAAAGTGCTTTTTTATCGATATATATTAACGGAGGAGACCGATATGATAAGTACTAGGCTTACAAAGAATAAGTCCTGGGGTCGATTTGCGCGACTAAAGGCAGTGCTTCTGCATGGCCACAGTCAAATGACTGAAACAAGTAAAAGAGCATATATATATATATATATATATATATATATATATATATATATATATATATATATATATATATATACATTTATATACATATGTGTATATATATATATATATATATATATATGAAGGCCTTGATGAATACCACTAGGTATGAAAATACGTATTAGCCTTTATATATTTAATTCTCTATATTGAATACTTAATATTTCATATATTCAATAAGACATTCAATACTTCATTTCATTTTACCATTTATTTTTATATTATATATTCCATATTCTATATCCCACATTAATTTTACAAGAATATAAATAAAACATAAAAAACAGACAGAGTTGGAACTCCTTTAAATAAAATTATATATATATATATATATATATATATATATATATATATATATATATATATATATATATATATATATATACACACATATATATATACACACACATACATACGTTTATGTATGTACGTGTCTCTATTTAGTTTGTTTCTTAGTTAAATACACTGTACTACAGACCTTCATCCGATCATTAGGAGAAACGGATAGAGAAAATGCTTGCCTCTGTCTTTGTGTGTGCGTGCGTGTATGTTTGTCAGAGGTTGTGTGTATGTGCTAGTGAGACACAGATAGAAATAGATAGATAGATAAAGATTAGGAGAGATAGAGAGATAGAGAAAGTGAGGGGAGAGCGGGAAAAGAGAGAGACAGACCGACAGACAGAGAAAACGTGCAGCGAATTGCTGCAGGATATCAGCTGAAGAGGTGACATTAGTCATGGATTTATAAATCTGACCTTTTACTTTTGACCATGTGGCATCTTCACGGCACTTCCTCTGCAAACATTTTTTCTTCTTGCCAGGTATCTTACACTGATACAGAATCTCTTCACTGATATACACCATCAATGGCAATCGGATGCAGGCCTGTCAACATCTGTCAGACAAAAAAAAACAAACAAAATGGATGCAACAGAGAAACGCACAGAAAAGATGGGGAGTGGAGAGACTGAGGATAAAGTGGGTGAAATAGGGAGGGTGAGACGGTGAGAACTGGAATATGTATGTATATATATATATATATATATATATATACACATACAGGCACAAATATGCGTTTATATATTATATGCATATACATACATACGTACATACACACATACACACACATGTATATATATACTTATACACATATATATGCATATCTATATGTATATACCGATATATGAATGTCTTGTGTATTTATGTATATATATATATATATGTGTGTGTCTGTGTGAGTGAGTGTGTGTGCACGGGTATATATATATATATATATATATATACATACAAACGCACTCACAAGTATACGTATGGCTATATGTATATACATACATACATATCTATCTATCTATCTATCTATCTATCTATCTATCTATCTATCTCTGTCTATATACCTGTTTGTCTGTCTGTCTGTCTTTCTATCTGTTTGTCTGTCTGTATGTATGTGTATGTATGTATATATGTCTATCTCTTTGTCTATGCATGTATGCATGCACATGTATGTGTATTTTCCGCGTGAGTGTGAGTGTGCAAGCATACAGCAAAAGAGATAGAAAAGAGAGAGGGAGAGAAGAGAAAGAGAGAGAGAGAGAAGAGAAGGAGAGAGACGAGGACAGAGAGAAGAGAGAGAAAAACGATAGAGAGAGATATACAGGTAGACAAACAGAGAAATGGTGGATAGAGAATAAAAAAATGAAATAAACATCAATAACAACACCACACAACACAAAACAACCTATTAAGAAACAGCAGAAAATTATATTTGAAGTTGCCAAGTTTGTACTGGTACTCCATCGGTTCTGAGGGTTCCAGTTGATTCGATCAATAGAACAGCCTACTCGTGAAACTAAGGTGCAAGTGGCTGAGCACTCCACAGACACGAGTACCCTTAACGGAGTTCTCAGGGAAATTCAGTGTGACACATAATATGACAAGGCCGGACCTTTGAAATACAGATATTACTCATTTTTACCAGCTGAGTGGACTGGAGTTATGTGAAAAAAGTGTCTTGGTCAAGGACAGAACGTACCGCCGGTTTTCGAACTCCCAACCTTACTATTGCGAGATGAATACCCTAACCACTAGGCCACGCGACTTCACTCGCCGAGTCTATGTAATATATAACAACAACACATTCAAATGATTACGACAAGTATTTGTTCTGCCGCCGCCACCGCTGTCACCACCACCACCGCTGTCACCACCACCACAAGCGCCATATTGAACTGAGAGAGATAAATAAAAAAAATAGCATTAGCGTGGAATTAATGCATTCAACTCATTTATGGATTATGCCAACCCTGCTTGAGAGCAACCAATCTCTCGACAAGAAACTTCAGAAGCTGACAAAGATCACAAAATAGCCAACTTTACAACATTAATCATATTTTGTAGACAGACCACAGTCATAGACCACCTACAGAACCAGAATTGAATTGCTGAGATATTAAAGATCACATGGATATGTGAAGAACGTAGTTTTGTTATTGTAGTAATTACCAACACCAGCAGGCCCCAACATAACATACGCTGAAATCCCGTCCCCATAAAAAAAAAACTCACAAACAAAAAGGAGCGAAAGCGGACACATCTCCATGGCGTCAGAACACTAAGATACAATAATCACTGGGCCATTGCGCCTCCACAGAATGTCACATTAAAAAACAACTAACAAACATCTTAACCACATATTAAATAATAGTGCATATAAATATACTAGATATACACGTCATTAGACGTCATTAGACCTCTATAATAATTCAAATTTACTCAATAATTTTCTCATTCATTCTTACATGTTACTTGTACTTCCGGCAAGTACAGCTGAGGAGGCCCATGAAAACAAACAAATATCCCGAGTCGTCTCCCATATTTAGCGAAATTATTGAAATAATATTTGTTTCGAAGACAATCGACTTTTCCTCGCTACATAATTTTTTCTAATTGCATCTTTTTAATGCTAGCTACGATAGATATGTTAACGTTAAGGTAACTCGTTGACTGGCAGATATTGGTATGCGATTAGAAAATGATTTAACAATTATCAAACAAACACCACGGGAGATTATCAAACAAGAACCGTCAGCGGTCTTCACTTTGGTAAAATGTTAATGAATGCCAATAGACAAATCGTTACATCGTCATTATGAACAACACCATAGTGACACTATCTGAAAATTAATCTTTAAGTAGGTAGCGTAGAGCAATTGAACTCAACCGTATTTGCTATCATTTAGAAAATAAAGACATGAAAATGTCTTCTAGGCTGCTGACGTCTAGACCAGTTCAGACGTGTCTGTTGATATGTGACCAAGTGTTTGTTTGTTTGTATGTACGGTGGGGGATGTCGGAGTTATGTAGGTGGTGGTGGTTGTGGTGGGGGTGTATATGGGGTATTTGTAGGGTGTTTAAACATGTTTATGTTTCTGGGCGAATATTGTTCATGCACATATACGTATATAAATATATACCAGTTTTAATTATACCCGCACATATATACACATTAAGCTTGTGTAGAACATGTACATGTCCATGTACACCTTTACACAAAGAAACAAACACGCACATACACACACTCTGACTCACACTCGCACACAAATTAACAGTAGTATATATATATATATATATATATATATATATATATATATATATATATATATATATATATATATATATATATATATATACATATATATATGATGAGGATGGTTACTTTATGAATGTACATATGTAAATATGTATGTATACATATACATATGCACGTATCTGTGTACGTATGTAAGTATGTATGCATATATACATATATATATATGTATGTTTGTTTGAATATACGTTTATATGGATATATGTAAGCATATATATATATATATATATATCTGTGAATTTATATGTATATATATATATATATATATATATATATATATATATATATATATATATATATAAGAATTTAAGGATTGGAGAAAGTATGCAATTATAACATGCGTTTTCTCCAATCCTTAAATTCTTAAATATACTCAAATACCCAAAATTTCAAGGAGTTCCTGCCTTAAAAACAGGAACTAAACCACAGTTATTTTGTGTTCTTTGCTACATTGGTTTCTATTAACCCATTTATTCTATCAGAAGAATTTTTATTCATTAAGATAGAAGAAATACACATAATTATATATATATATATATATATATATATATATATATATATATATATATATATATATATATATATATATATATACACACCATGCTAGAGCGCTGTAATCTACAGGTTTTTTTCATTCTCTCTCAGTTACTTCTCTCTTATTCCTTTATTTTGAAGAGCATAGGCTCGAAACGTAATATGCTTTTTCATTATTCCCGAGCGTCAAACTACTACACTTGCTTGCGGTTCATACATCTGTCTTTGTCTTTTGTTTTTCTATAAATTGCAACTGCATGTGTATGTGTGTATTCCTATACATGTATACGTATCTAGGTATGTATATATACGGTTTTATGTTTGTACATATGTATATGAATATGTATAGGTTTTATTAATCAGGCGGGAAGGACAGTACATATGACCTCTTTAACGGGGCTGTCGAAACTGGTTGGCGGGAAGAAGGGAGAAGGAAAGAAAGGAAGGCATCTTCCAATCACTGGCCTGGCTGGCATTCTCAATTTGGGTACAAACTTGCAATTTGCTGCAGAAGGCTTGTCTACAGTGAGTGGCTAACAAATTAGATTATACAGCGAGAACCAACTGTATCACTGAACACACACCTGGAAATCTGTGAACGTTCACCATGCAATGACTAAACAAAATAGTTTAATAGTGAGGCATATAAGCCGTCGACAAAAAAAAGTAGCCTTTCCTCTACGCGTACGAGTCACCTACCTTTTTCCGTCGAGGGCTTACATGCCCCACTATCGCTGAAGAGGAGCAATCCAAAAATGTCGAAGTAACTGTCATAATTCTCAGAATCCTATACAAGTTGCCCACCGCCAGAGGTGAACGTGTATATGGTTCCGCTAACTACAACTTAATGGCAATAATCAAAAGTCTTCGTTTTGGCGCGATAATTCCGGGAATATGTCTGCAGAAAATAGGACAATTATGATTCTGTTACAGTTCACGCTGAAGAGAAACAGATATTCGGTAAGAGTGTTGATTTCGAAACTAGTTCGTGGGTAATAATGTTTTATTTCTGTAATTTTCACTGTCCTGCCCGCGTACGTTTTGGTATTTCGCTGAATTTCGTTTTGAGAACAATTTAGGTCTTAGTAGACACATGTGGTATATATACATATATATATATATAAATATATACACACATATATGAATTTAAAGTGTACGCTGTTTGGAACGTATTAGAGTACAAAATAGACCCCATTCACCCTTAGAATTACCAAATAGCCGGTAGCATTCGATGTCTAAGCTTAGGCATTCGTCGTGTGTGAAAAATAATAATTGAATAAATAGAGTCAGCAGAAAGAAAAACGTTTAAACAACTATTTAATAGACACTACATATGTTTCGATATAACACATGTGTATATGTGGATATATCTTGTATCGAAACATGTGTAGTGTTCAGTAAATAGCTGTCTAAATCTACTCCTTCCTGTTGACTATTCAATTTATATATATATATATATATATATATATATATATATATATATATATATATATATATATATGTAAATGTGTACAAAGATATTACTGTATATATATTTGTGTATTTATACTTTTATATATCTACATATATATATATATATATATATATATATATATATATATATATATATATATATATATATATATATATATATATATATATATATATATATACGGAAAGAGCGTGAGGTGTATGAGAGTGTGTGTTTTTGTGCGTGTCACTGTGAGCCTATCAATATGCTAATCACGTTAATAATCCATATTATACGTTAATCTGCACTCAAAGATTCACACAGAAAAGCACACATAAACACGGATGCATATAATCAATATATAACTAAATTATTACGTCTATCTATCTATCTATCTATCTATCTATCTATCTTCATGTATATATATATATATATATATATATATATATATATATATATATATATATATATATATGCGAGTAATGATTGAGTGGTGGGGAAGACGCACAAACACACAGAAACACACA